>NC_133130.1:128664975-128689975 GCF_048418815.1 Hemitrygon akajei | reverse complement strand
GAGACCAGGTGAGGGGGAAGGTGGGCAGGTGCGGGGACAGGGAAATATTACTTCCTGCTATCTTGTCCTCTAGATACGTGAATTGGGAAAACTAAACCCGATTATCTGATATTTGTACATACGAGCGAGAGGAGAGGGAATTAGAAAACATATCTTTGACTACAAACATGTGGCCTCTATGTCAATTAAAGTTCAAACTTCAAAGTAAATTTATTATCAAAGTACATATAGGTCACCACATACAACCCTGAGATTAATCTGAGATCACCCAGGACATGCCCTCTTCCCATTGCTACCATAAGGGAGGGTTACTGAAGCCACTCAGCGATTCAGGAACAGCCTCCTCCCCTCTGCCATCCTATTCCTAAATGGAGGTTGAACCCATGAACACTACCTCACTACTTCTTATTTTTTGCACTATTTTTAATTTAAATATTTAGAAACATAGAAAACCTACAGTACGATACAGGTCCTTTGGCCCACAAATCTGTGCTGAACATGTCCTTACCTCAGAAATTACCTAGGGTTACCCATAGCCCTCTATTTTTCTGAGCTCCATGTACCTGTCCAGGAGTCTCTTAAAAGACCCTATCGTATCCACCTTCACCACCGTCACCGGCAGCCCATTCCACACACTCACCACTCTCTGCGTAAAAAACTTGCCCCCGACATCTCCTCTGTACCTACTTCCAAGCACCTTAAAACTGTGCCCTCTCGTGCTAGCCATTTCAGCCCTGGGAAAAAGCCTCTGATTATCCACACGATCAATGCCTCTCATCATCTTATACACCCCTATCAGGTCACCTCTCATCATCCGTCGCTCCAAGGAGAAAAGGCCAAGTTCACTCAACCTATTCTCATAAGGCATGCTTCCCAATCCTTTGTAAATCTCCTCTGCACCCTTTCTATGGTTTCCACATCCTTCCTGTAGCGAGGCGACCAGAACTGAGCACAGTACTCCAAGTGGGGTCTGACCAGGGTCCTATATAGCTGCAACATTACCTCTCGGCTCCTAAACTCAATCCCACGATATACTGTATACTTTTATATATATATACTTACTATAATTGATGAACTTTTTTCTCTCTATGATCATGTACTGCATTGTAGTGCTGCTGCTAAGTGAAGTTTAAAGGACTGCACAGAATCAAAATAAGCTGCAGAGAGTTGTAAACTCAGTCAGCTCCATCATGGACACCAGCCTCCAAGGTATCCAGGACATCTTCAAGGAGCGATGCCTCAGGAAGGCAACCTCCATCATTAAGGACCCCATCACCCAGGTCATGCCTTGTTCTCATTGTTACCATCAGGGAGGGGGTACAGGAGCCCGAAGACACACACTCAATGATTCAGAAACAGCTTCTTCCCCTCTGCCATCTGATTCCTGAATGAACATTGAACCCCTGAACACTAACTCACTATTTTTTCTCTTTTTGCTCTACTTATTTAACTTTTTGAATACATCTTATACTTCTTACTGTAATTTTTATTATTATGCTAAGATGGCGCCAAGTGGCTCATCTGCGAAAAACAGCTTAATTTCTCTCCTTTATGTCTCTTCTTTCCCTTTTCAAGGTGGCTGTGGTTCTATCAACGTCCTGATCTGCAAGTGGCACTCAAACTCCAGTTTATTTTACAGCGGTTGAGTTTCCGTTCCTGGACGTTCTTCAGGCACGGATTGGAAGACGGCGCCCCCCGGGTTTCAGGCCGATTTCAGGCTGAGGCACCACGGGAAATGGGACATGGGACATCTGCTGCGGCGGATGTATGGAAAAGCGACGGGGCTGACGGTAACATTGTAACAGCGACTGCCAGTCTCCCCTTTCACTGTGAAATGGGTGACATCTCTCTGTTCCTTGTTAGTGAGAGAGAGACTCTGTGGCATGTCGATCGGCCAGGCCAACAATAGTTATTGCTGACTGCAGATCATGATCTCTCTTTGGGTGGTGGACACAGAGGCTTTTTGCTGAAATGGGCAGGGGGAGGTTGTTGCTTGTGTGGGGAAGGGGGAGAGGGGGCTTGGGATTCTAACAATTTTCTGTCTTCTACTCTTTTGGGGTTCTCCTGTTTCTCGTGGATTCTGCAAAGACAAGCGTTTCAGGTTGTACAGTGTACACACTCTCTGATAATAAATGGAACCCGTCTGCAGAACAACAAATTTCATGACAAACGCCGGAGATATTAAACCTGACTGATTCGGAGGCACATGGCACCAAGAACGTGAGTTGTAGACTTCTTGAGAGAGAGTCCACGCTACTCTCTTCTGTTGAGTCAATCATTGTTTGAGGGTCACAGAAAGCTCAGGCAAAAGCTTCTCAGTTCCCGGAATGAGAACATCAGGAGAGGAGGTCAAACCGACCGAAGAAGTCAGTCGACAGACTGAATCTGTAATGTTTAACTGTCAAGGGGAAAGCAGTGAGACGTGTCCATAAATAATATTGTCATGAGTGTGTGCTGATGTTATCACATCCTTCAGGTTGTTATAGCTGGGAGTGGTAATGGGGACAAGCTCCCATGACCTATTAAGAGCTGCCAATGGCGTGCGTCTCCAAACAGCCTCTGACAACCAAGTCCGGCTCCTGGCCTTCACGTGTGGCTTAGCTACTAAACCCAGCAGAACCATTTCTACTGATGGGAGAAGGGGCAAAAGCGGGTTACTAGCGCCGGAGACCAATTGCTTCGGGCAGATGGGGCTCATCAGCTGTGGTTAGCAGCTCGTCTAGGAGAAGGAAAGCTCTGATCTCAAACCTCCGCTGCCCTGTGGCTGTACCCACTCATGGGGAAGGCTTCAGGAGTAAACCCCAAGGGAAATATCTAGAACTGTAGTCCCTAAGGCAGTCCTACGTTGAGTGACAACTCCTGTGACGCTGCTGGTGCCAATGTGTATCGGTCTCTGCCATTCCTTTGGGATCATCAGCTGCGTGGAGCGGGGGAGCCTGCCACATGGGCAACAGCTTGCTCTCCATGTCGTACTGCCCGGGCTTGTTTAACTAGACCAGCTAAGACACAACATCCATGGTTGACCCTGACTGACGGAGGCCTCACATATACCAACATCCGAACAATGGAATGAGATGCAGTTGCAGACCACTGAGCCCTTCAGGACTAACCCACCATTTAATAACATCATGGCCGATCTGACAGGAGTGAGATAGATCAGCTGGTTGGTGTCAGCATCAGCAAGACCAATAGACACAGGAGCAGAATTAGCCCATTGAGTCTGCTCCGCCACTCCATCATGGCTGATTTATTATCCCTCTCAACCTCAGTCTCCTGCCTTCTCCCCGTATCCCTTCATGCCCTGACCAATCAAGAACCTATCAACCTCCGCTTCAAATATACCCAATAACTTGGCCTCCACTGCCAAACATGGTAATGAAATCCACAAATTCACCACCCTCTGGCTAAAGAAATGCCTCCTCTTCTCTGTTCCAAATCCATTTCCCTCTATTCTGAGGCTGTACCCTCTGGTCCTAGATTCAACCATATAGGAAACATCTTCTCCACATCAAGTCTATCTAAGCCTTTCAATATTTAATAGCTTTCAGTGAGATCCCCCTCATTCTTCTAAACTCCAGTGAGTACAAGCTCAGAGCCAGCAAACACTTCTCATACATTAACCCTTTCATTCCCAGAATCACACTTGTGAGCCTCCTCTGGACTCTCTCCACTGCCAGCACATCTTTTCTTAGATAAGGGGCCCAAAACTGCTCACAATACTCCATGTGCAATCCGATCAATGCCTTATAAAGCGTCAGACAAAGCAATTAATTCTGAACTTCAGGAAGAAGTACTCCTACTTGGGTAAGAGGGGTGACGAGGTCCTCAAAGTGAGTTCAGGGAGTTAGGTGCTAAAGGACAGGACCGCCAGGGTTGTTATCTCAGGATTGCTACCCATGCAAAGTGCTAATGAGACCAGAAGTAGGTAAGGTCACCTGAACTGGAGGGGGACTAATATCCTAGCTAGAAGGTTTGTTAATGCTGCAGGGGGATGGGAACCAGAGTGTTAGAGCAGATAGTGGAGAGGATGCGGAGAAAGATGATAGAGTTTGACAAATGCGTTCAGGAATGTTTCCTTAATCAGTACATAGAAGTCCCAATGAGAGAGAGTGTACCAGTGAGCACATCTACATGGAGCGCTGTCAGAGGAAAGAAGCATCTCTTGTCTGGGACCCCACCACCGAGGACATGCTCTCTTCTCACTACTGACATCAGGGAGGAGGTACAGGAGCCTCAGGACCCACACCAGCAGCTTCAGAAACAGTTATTACCCCTCACCATCAGGAAGGAGGTACAGGAGCCTCAGGACTCACACCACCAGGTTTAGGAACAGTTATTACTCCTCAACCATCAGGCTCCTGAACCAAAGGGGATAACTTCACTCAACTTCCCTCACCCCATCATGAACTGTTCCCATCACCTATAGGTTCATTCTCAAGAACTCTTCATCTCATGTTCTCAATATTTATTGCTTGTTTGTTTAGTATTATTGTTTATTTTATAATTGCACAGTTTCTTGTCTTTTGCACACTGGTTGTCCACCCTATTGGTGAAGTCTTTCACTGATTCAGTTACGGTTATTGGATTTATTGGGTATGCCCGCAAGAAAATGAATCTCAGGGTTCTATACAGTGACATATATGTACTCTGATAATAAATATACTTTGAACTTTGAATGTTGAGATGTGAAATTTAACCGTCTTTGCCTCTTCAACTGAATTGCTGCAAGTTCCATTTACAAAGCACTTTTAATATGCCAACAATATCCAAAGGTGCTTCACACCACTCTTATCTCTGTATAAATGACATCTCCTTAAATATTTAACCTGGAAAGAAAGCTACTTCAGTGTCATGAAAGTGTTAACACAATTCTGCATGTACTTACTAACTTGTAACAGCTGTGGTGTAATATAAATGTCAAGGAAATCTTGCAAAGCATTTTGACCCTTGTGATAGGATCACGTTCCATTTATGTTTCGCAAAGGCCTGTGAATCTGGACTCTAATTGAGTTGACAGAACGCTGTGCGATATTTGACTGAGGTTGAGTAACCTTTCACACGTGTTTTTTGTTCTGCCGTTCGCAAGGGGTGGGTGGGAATGGATGGGGTCACCGACCCTCACTACATAGCAGTTGTACCGACTCACAGCTCTGGCCCTTTGCTGCAGCCTAGCACCCAGGAGTGAGAGCCAACCCATTCCCCAGCCGCTCCCTCCACAAGCACACCACCAAAACGCTCCAGAACTGACGACACCCTCGTGAGGAGGAAATTGAGGTGAGAAGATGGAGACCCGGCACAATGGCATTACGTCAGAAACGAGGGCCAAGTGACCGGATCATCCATTTTAGTGAGGCTGATTGAGAAATAAATACCTTCGTAGAGTCATAGAGCTCGACAGCACCGAAACAAGTCCTTCAGCCCACACAGTCCGTGCTGAATTGTTCTGCCACATTCTTTTGTGGTTGCTTGGTGGGTGCTGGCGTTGTTGCTTTCTGCTGAAATGGGAGGGAGGGAAGGGAAGGGTTATTGCTTTCTGCTGAAATGGGAGGGAGGGTAGGGGAGGGTTGATGCTTTCTGCTGAAATGGGAAGGAGGGAAGGGGAGGGTTGATCCTCTTTGCTGAAATGGGAGGGAGGGAAGGGGAGGGTTGATGCTTTCTGCTGAAATGGGAAGGAGGGTAGGGGAGGGTTGATCCTCTCTGCTGAAATGGGAGGGAGGGTAGGGGAGGGTTATTGCTTTCTGCTGAAATGGGAGGGAGGGAAGGGAAGGGTTAATCCTCTTTGCTGAAATGGGAGGGAGGGTAGGGGAGGGTTGATCCTCTTTGCTGAAATGGGAGGGAGGGAAGGGGAGGGTTGATGCTTTCTGCTGAAATGGGAAGGAGGGTAGGGGAGGGTTGATCCTCTCAGCTGAAATGGGAGGGAGGGTAGGGGAGGGTTATTGCTTTCTGCTGAAATGGGAAGGAGGGTAGGGGAGGGTTGATCCTCTCTGCTGAAATGGGAGGGAGGGAAGGGGAGGGTTGATGCTTTCTGCTGAAATGGGAAGGAGGGTAGGGGAGGGTTGATCCTCTCTGCTGAAATGGGAGGGAGGGTAGGGGAGGGTTATTACTTTCTGCTGAAATGGGAGGGAGGGAAGGGAAGGGTTAATCCTCTTTGCTGAAATGGGAGGGAGGGTAGGGGAGGGTTGATCCTCTTTGCTGAAATGGGAGGGAGGGAAGGGGAGGGTTGATGCTTTCTGCTGAAATGGGAAGGAGGGAAGGGGAGGGTTAATCCTCTTTGCTGAAATGGGAGGGAGGGTAGGGGAGGGTTGATCCTCTTTGCTGAAATGGGAGGGAGGGTAGGGGAGGGTTAATCCTCTCTGCTGAATTGGGAAGGAGGGTAGGGGAGGGTTGATCCTCTCTGCTGAAATGGGAGGGAGGGTAGGGGAGGGTTGATCCTCTCTGCTGAAATGGGAGGGAGGGAAGGGGAGGGTTGATCCTCTCTGCTGAATTGGGAGGGAGGGTAGGGGAAGGTTGATGCTTTCTGCTGAAATGGGTGGGAGGGTAGGGGAGGGTTAATCCTCTTTGCTGAAATGGGAGGGAGGGTAGGGGAGGGTTGATCCTCTGCTGAAATGGGAGGGAGGGTAGGGGAGGGTTAATCCTCTCTGCTGAAATGGGAGGGAGGGTAGGGGAGGGTTAATCCTCTCTGCTGAATTGGGAAGGAGGGTAGGGGAGGGTTAATCCTCTCTGCTGAAATGGGAGGGAGGGTAGGGGAGGGTTAATCCTCTCTGCTGAATTGGGAAGGAGGGAAGGGGAGGGTTGATCCTCTCTGCTGAAATGGGAGGGAGGGTAGGGGAGGGTTGATGCTTTCTGCTGAAATGGGAGGGAGGGAAGGGGAGGGTTGATGCTTTCTGCTGAAATGGGTGGGAGGGTAGGGGAGGGTTAATCCTCTCTGCTGAATTGGGAAGGAGGGAAGGGGAGGGTTGATCCTCTCTGCTGAAATGGGTGGGAGGGAAGGGGGAGGGTTAATCCTCTCTGCTGAATTGGGAAGCAGGGAAGGGGAGGGTTGATCCTCTCTGCTGAAATGGGTGGGAGGGTAGGGGAGGGTTAATCCTCTCTGCTGAATTGGGAAGCAGGGAAGGGGAGGGTTGATCCTCTCTGCTGAAATGGGAGGGAGGGAAGGGGAGGGTTGATGCTTTCTGCTGAAATGGGAGGGAGGGAAGGGGAAGGTTGATGCTTTCTGCTGAAATGGGTGGGAGGGTAGGGGAGGGTTGATCCTCTCTGCTGAAATGGGTGGGAGGGTAGGGGAGTGGTTAATATTTTGCTGCCGTTTGCACAGAGAGGGGGGAGAGGGGGGCTTTGGGAGTCTAATGATGTCCAGTGGGACCAAAGGTGAGTGAGCTGCCCCAGAGTAGACATGACAAGCCCCTTCACCAGAGCTGCTACCCCTCCCTGGACAGCCCAGATACCCCATATGGCTGGTACAGGGTGGGAAAATGACACTAAGCCGAGGAGGTTACAGCGATTTTATCTGTAAAGTAATATTAATGAGAGTTTAAGGCAATTCATCTGAACTTACACTAATTGAACTTGTCCTACATCAGAAAAGTCATTATGTGATGATGTATTATCAATGTTAAAGTGCTTTAATTAGCCAAGAATGATCTGAACTTAATATGGTCAAACTTAAAGCATAACCCTTCATCTGCAGAAAAATAAAATGGTAGAAATTTGAAATTAAATCGTAAAACAGCCAATACAGGCAGGAGGTATCAGTGCAGAGGGAGAGAGTCAATTCATACTTCCATCAACCACTGCTCTGAACATTAACCTTTTCTCTCTCTCTCTCTCTCCTCTCTCTCCATCCTCCCCTCTTCTCTCTCCCTCCCTCCCTCTCCCCCCATTCCTCTGCCTCTCTCTACACACTGGCCACGTTGTTCGGTAGAGGAGGTACCTCATGGAGTGTAATTCTGAGTGCCATGGTCTTCTGCTGCTGTAGCCCATTCACTTGAGGGTTTGACGTGTTGTGCATCCGGAGATGCTGTTCCGCACACCCCTGTTGTAATGCAGAATTATTGGGGTTACTGTCGGCTTCCTGTCACCATTCTCCTCTGACCTCTCTCCTTAACAAGGTGTTTCCACCCACAGGACGGCCACTCACTGGATACTTTTAGTTTTTCGCACCATTCTCTGTGAACTCTAGAGACTGCTATGTGTGAGAATCCCAGGAGACCAGCAGTTTGTGAGATACTCAAACCACCCCATCTGGCACCAACAATCATTCCACGGTCAAAGTCACTTAGATCACATTTCTTCCCACATTCCGACATTTGGTCTGAACAACAACCAAACCTTTTGACCATGTCTGCGTGCTTTTATGCATTGAGTTGCTGCCACAGGATTGGCTGATTAAATATTTGCATTAATGAGCAGGTGTACCTAATAAAGTGACCACTGAGGGTGTGTTTCTTCTTTACCTCACTCTTCCTCCTTATGTGCAGGAAGAGATTTCATGGTACATGGGTATCAATTGCACATTTAGTCTTCCACTCTATTGAAAATGGTGAATTCTGAAGTGTCAGTTTATAAGCTTAGAGTCAGAGAGTCATGCAAAAGTACAGCACAGAAACAGGCCCTTCGGCCCACCTAGGCGAAACAATGATTGTAACAGTTCGTAACGCTGAGGGAATCGGCTTGTCGTTTTTTATGCTGAGCCCCTGGGAACTGATTTAAAGTCTGTGATCTAAGTGACTTTGTTGGTGCCAGACGGAGTGGTTTGAGTATCTCACAAACTGCTGATCTCCTGGGATTTTTGCACACACCAGTCTCCAGAGTTTACAGAGAATGGGGCGACAAGCAAAAAACGCACCCAGTCAGCTGCAGTTCCGCGGGTGGAATCAGCTTGTTAGTGATTGAGGTCAAAGGAGAATGGCCAGACTGGGTCAAGCTGACAGGAAGGCAGCTACAACGCAATTAACCATGTGTTACAGAGCATCTCTGAACATACAACACATCAAACCGCGAAGTGGATGGGCCACAGCAGCAGAAGACCATAGACATACACTCAGTGGCCACGTTATTAGTTACAGGAGGCACCTAACGAAGTGGCCAGTGAGTATAACCGCTGAATAAGGTTGATCTTTGACCCTTTATACTACAGTCATAGAAGTAGTGGTTGTGGTGACTTTGCCTGCAATTAAAATTAACATAATGGGTTTTACTCCTCTTTCTGATTGGCTGGGGAATGGGAGGGGTGCAGTTCAGACCAATGGCATGAGTGTCGTTAGGTCATGTGATACAATGGTTCTATTTAATATCAGAGAATGGATAGAGTACACAACCTGAAATTCTTACTTTTCTCAGACATCCACAAACAAGAAGAAAAGCCCCAAAGAATGAATGACAGGAAAATGTTAGAACCCCAAAGCCTCACTCCCCTCCCACGCACGAGGGAGCAAAGCACTAACCTCCCCCTCCCCCTCCAAGCAGGAAGCATCAGTGCCCCAAAGAGACCAACTGAAATCTACAGCTCATAACACAGCACTTTTGATGCACCATCAATAACTCACTCTGAGATGTAAGAAGCGAGATATCGGCTTTTATTGACTGGAAGAATGAACAACACTACATCCTGGAGAATGAGGCCGGGCTCAGGCCTCAATCGCCTTTATACAGGGGTCTGTGGGAGGAGCCACAGGAGCAGTCCAGACAGGTATATGTAGTTCACCACAACTTTGACATGTCTCTCTCTCCCTTCCACTCTCTATCTCTCTTTCTCCCTCTCTCTCTCCCTCTCTTTTTCCTCTCTCCCCCTCTCTCTCTCCCCTTCCTCTCTCTATCTCCCTTTCTCCCTCTCTCTCCCTCTCTCTCTCTCTCCCTTCCTCTCTCTATCTCTCTCTTTCTCACTCTCTTTCTCTCTATATATATCTTTATCTCTCTCCTCTCTCTCTCCCCCTCTCTCTCCTCTCTCTCCCTCTCTCTCCCTTCCTCTCTCTATCACTCTCTTTCTCCCTCTCTCTCTCTCCCTCTCTCTCTCCCTTCCTCTCTCTATCACTCTCTTTCTCCCTCTCTCTCTCTCCCCCTCTCTCTTTCCTCTCTCTCTCTCTCTCTCTCTCTCTCTCTCTCTTCCTCTCTCTATCTCTCTCTTTCTCTCTTTCTCTCTATATATATTATCTCTCTCTCCCTCTCTCTCTCTACCCCCCCCCTCTCTCCTCTCTCTCTCTTTCTCTCTCTCTAACTCTCTCTATCTCTCCACCTGGCCCTAACCCACCTGGACAAAAAAGACACATACGTTCAGATGCTGTTCATAGACTTCAGTTCAGCATTCAACACAATCATCCCTCAGAAACTGATTGGAAAGCTGAGCCTACTGGGCCTGAACACCTCCCTCTGCAACTGGATCCTAGACTTCCTGACTGGGAGACCTCAGTCAGTCTGGATCAGGAGCAGCATCTCCAACACCATCACACTGAGCACGGGGGCTCTCTTCTCCCTCCTGCCGTCTGGGAAAAGGCTCCGAAGCATTTGGGCTCTCACAACCAGACTATGTAACAGTTTCTTTCCCCAAGCTATCAGACTCCTCAATACCCGAAGCCTGGACTGACACCTTGCCCTACTGTCCTGTTTATTATTTATTGTAATGCCTGCACTGTTTTGTGCACTTTATGCAGTCCTGGGTAGGTCTGTAGTCTAGTGTAGTTGATACAAAGGCAACACGAGTGAATCTGCAGATGCGGGAAATAAATAAAAACACAAAATGCTGGCAGAACTCAGCAGGCCAGACAGCATCTATGGGAGGAGGTAGTGACGACGTTTTGGGCCGAAACCCTTCATCAGGAGGGTGACTCAAGTTCTCCTGATGAAGGGTTTCGGCCCGAAACGTTGTCACTACCTCCTCCCATAGATGCTGTCTGGCCTGCTGAGTTCTGCCAGCATTTTGTATTTTTATTAGTCTAGTGTAGTTGTTTTTTTTCTCTGTGTTGTTTTTTATGTAGTTCAGTCTAGTTTTTGTACTGTGTCATGTAACACCATGGTCCTGAAAAACGTTGTCTCATTTTTACTATGTACTATGACCATAGCAGTTATGGTCGAAATAACAATTAAAGTGACTTGACTTGACTCTTCCCTTTCTCTCTTCCTCTCTCTCTTTATCTCTTCTCTCTCTATCTCTCTCTCTACTCTCCCTCTCTTTATCTCTCTCATTCTCTCTGTCCCTCTCTCTATCTCACTCTTTCTCTTTTCCTCTCTATCTCTTTTTTACTCTCTCCCTCTCTCTGTCTGTCTCTCTCTCCCTGTAACTCTCTCTCTCATGCGCACAGACACACAAACAAGGGAGAGAGGGGTGTCACCGCAAGAGGGGAGACCAACAGATCGCCGTTTCGATGTTACAATCTGAAGCGACGCTTATTCAAGCTCACCGACTCACAAACCAGCAGATGCTTCCTTCCCCGCCCCTAACAACAGAGACAAACAGCGATCTGTCGTGCAGAGGCCGCCGACAGCTGCACCCACTGTCTCGATGTTCCGATCTCCATGACGAAAGGCTGCCAAATATGAGTATCGCTGGCACCAGTTAATTGAAGCTGGATAAATGACTCAAGTTCTCATCTGCCTCATCTTTGTTCAGTTTAACTTGACCTTCTCGTTTAAAATCCACTTCAAGCATCCTTAGCTTTACTCTGTGGCATGTGACAGTGTTTTCATTATATAATCATCTCCTCTTCAGTATTTACTTACGTACAGACTCTGCTGTTACACCACTGGCATTTAGGGCGGCAAAGAAGATCCTCCATCCCCAGCGGTGTTCAGGGCTTCCTTCATCGTGTCAGCGGCTCCCTCTCGGTTTTCACTGCTGTCAGTCACACAAGTCCCGGGTGGAGACTCAGGAATACCGTCACACTCAGATGCAGAAAGATTCTTCATTGCTGTTTCTGTAACAATTTTTTTTTTTGACCTGTTGTTAGCCCTGAGCTGATCTCCTGAATCCAGATGACCAGTGGACCACTCTGAATCTGACTTCTAACCTTTGACCCGTTTGTCAAGGGTGAGCCTACAAAGAGCGAAAGCATCCAGCAAGCATAGCACTCGCGGTCACTGAGGCACGCAAGCCCGCGAACCTCCTGGAGGGTCTGCAGGGCAGCAGAGAGAGAGAGAGAGTGGTGGAGGGAATGCATGATATTGTAGTCAGAGTTAGGATGGGAATCAGCTTCTTCCCCAGGTCGTAAGACGACTGAACTCCCTACCACCACTAATGGATTTCATCACACTGTCTCGTCACCTGGGAAGCACCAGCAGCGTTTTACTTTTTAACTTGTTCGTATACGCACCATATTATTTGTGTTAATATCACGTTATGTGTGAGGAATTACACGCACTGAGTGACTCACGTTGGTCCGCAGGAATGTTGGTTCCTTTGGTGGTATACGTGCGTATGGTTGAAAGACAATAAACTGAATATAGAACGTAGAACATAGAACAGTGAAGCACAGGAACAGGCCATTCAGCCCACTATGTTGTGCTGTACCAGCTAGAAAAAGTAAATCAGAAACACCCAAACTCTAATCCCTCCTACCTACACCATGTCCATATCCCTCCATCTCCCTCACATCCATCTGCCTGTCCAAAGGTCTGTTAAAATCCCCTACTTGCCTCTACCACCCTGAATGCAGCTCATTCCAGGCATCCATGACTCTCTGAGTAAAAAACTCTGAAGTTCATAAAGTTGCAACTTGAACTTGAACTCTGTTTATTAAAAAGAGAATGTCCTCATTACTGGATCTAGATTGGACCCTCGGCAAACCCTCATACAGTGAGAATATCGCTGGCTACATTTGGTGGACAAGGCAATTATACACAGAAGCTAACTTTTAAAGTGACATACGTATGTCTCCATTTCCAGGTGCTCTCTCGCTGGGTACACGTAACATGGAACAAAGAACATTACAGCACAGTTGAGGCTTTTCGGCACACAATGTTGTGCTGGCCTTTTAACCCTCTTTTAGATCAACTTAATCCTTCCCTTCTCTGGGCACCCCCCACTCATCTCCCCAATTTCTTTTCATCCACATGCCTATCTAAGAGTCTACTAAATGTCCCCAGTCTATCTGCCCCTACCACCACCCTGGCTGCATATTCCACACACTCACCATTCTCTGTGGAAAAACATACAGTGCTGTGCTAGACACCCAAGCTATATATAGGTGCCTAAGACTTTTGCACAGTTCATACCTCTGACATCCCTCCTATACTTTCCTCCAATCACCCTAAAGTTATGCCCTGTTTTGGCATTTCTGCCCTGGGAAAAAGCCTCTGGCTATCTACTCGATCTATGACATTAATGGATGCTGCTTTCCAAGTCAGATGATTGCTAAACTCAGAATTCAAAGTAAATTTTATTATCCATGTATATATATGTCACCATATATAATCCTGAGATTCATTTTCTTGTCAGTATACTCAATAAAATCTATCGAATAGTAACTGTAACAGGATCAATGAAAGATCAACCAGAGTGCAGAAGACAACAGACAGCGCAGATGCAAATATAAATAACATGAACGTGAGATAACAAGATAAAGAGTCCTTTAGGTGAGATCATTGGTTGTGGGAACATCTCAGTGGATGGGCAAGTAAGCGTGGTTAACCACATTAGTTCAAGAGCCGGATGGTTGAGGGGTAGTAACTTTTCTTGAACTGGTGTGAGTCCTGGGGCTCTTGTACCATCTGCCTGACGGCAGCAGCAAAAAGAAAGCAGGGCCTGGGTGGTGGGAATCTCTGCTGATGTATGCCGCTTTCCTGCGACACCATTTCATGTAGATGTGCTCAGTGGTGGGGAGGGCTTTACCCATGACATACTGGGCCAAATCCACTACCTTTTGTAGGATTCTACATTCAAAAGCATTGGTGTTCCCGTACCAGGCCGTGAATACACTCTCCACTACACATCTATAGAAGCTTGTCAAATCTCTGCAGACTTCTAAGGAAATAGAAGCTTTCTTCACAATCACACTGACGTGCTGGGTTGTGGACAGGTCTTCTGAAATGGTTACAGCTGCATCTTCAATAAATCTTTTATCAATATCATCTCTTCTCCAGGGTTTCACTCTGAGGAATTCCAGTAAGTAGGGTAGAGATATTGACTACTGAATCCACTTTTAACAGTTTTTACTCTTCAGTTAGTTTCTAATTGTTTACTGCGTTTTCTGTCTCTTGTCCACGCCTGCATCAGCCTCGCCTCGTTCTCGCATAGCTTTTCTCTCAAGTCTTTTTTGTAATTCGGTAAACCTTGTTTTCATCCCTCCACAGGTGAGTTTAATTAACTTAGTTTACAGGCGGATGATGGGAGAGGGACAAACAGTACATGAGCAGGCTGGGTGGGATCCTTCGTGATGTTACTGGCCCGCTTCCTGTATTTTGTGTTATTTTACAGGTTTTCTGAATCAGGTTTATTATCACAGACATGTGCTGTGGAATTTGTTTTTTTTTTGTCTGGTCACAGTACAATGCAAGATATAAAACAATGACTATAAATTCCAGTCAGTTTGAGACGTTCCAGAGTTTGCAGTTCAATCCCTGTGTCCTCTGGAAAGAGATTCTGCATGTCCTCCTTGTGCTTAGGTTTTCTCCCGGTTCTCTGGTTTCCTCCCAAAGTCCATGTACCGGACAGGTTAATCAGACATTGTAAATTGTCCTGTAGGGTTAAATCAGGAGCTGCTGGGCAGTGCAGCTCAAAGTTCAAAGTGAATTTATTATCAAACTACATTTGTGTCACCATATACAGCCCCCAGATTCAGTGTGTTGTGGGCATTCTCAATAAATCTACAGAATAATCATAATAGAATCGATGAAAGACCAACCAACTTGGGTGTTCAACCAATGTGCTAAAAAACAAGAAACTGTACAAATATGAAAAGAAAGAAATAATAATAAATAAATAAATAAAACAGACAGATAGATAAATAAATAGATAGATAGATAGATAGATAAATAAATAGATAGACAATGAGTATCAAAAACACAGCAGACCAGTCGATTGGAAGAGAGAGGGTTTCGTACAGATCGGGAAGTGCACAGATATAATAGCTCATCAATGCGCAGGGATGCTGAGAAAGCTCTGAAAGAAAAGAGAGACGTTGTCTAGCGGGGCGGTCATCAGAGTAGTGTAAGTCAGAGTAGTAGGACTTTGGCTCATCAGGGCTTCAGCAGGGTAGGTTACTTATTTTTCCCAAGAATAGTGGGTATGACTGCGAGTCCAGCTTTCTGTTCTGGGTGTCAGATGTGCGATGTCTGGGAGACTTCCAGCCTCCCCGATGGCCACATCTGCACCAGGTGTGCCGAGCCACAGCTCCTGAGGGACCGAGTTAGGGAACTGGAGATGCAGCTCCTGAGGGACCGAGTTAGGGAACTGGAGATGCAGCTCCTGAGGGACCGAGTTAGGGAACTGGAGATGCAGCTCCTGAGAGACCGAGTTAGGGAACTGGAGATGCAGCTCCTTAGGGACCGAGTTAGGGAACTGGAGATGCAGCTCCTGAGGGACCGAGTTAGGGAACTGGAGATGCAGCTCCTGAGGGACCGAGTTAGGGAACTGGAGATGCAGCTCCTGAGGGACCGAGTTAGGGAACTGGAGATGCAGCTCCTGAGGGACCGAGTTAGGGAACTGGAGATGCAGCTCCTGAGGGACCGAGTTAGGGAACTGGAGATGCAGCTCCTGAGGGACCGAGTTAGGGAACTGGAGATGCAGCTCCTGAGGGACCGAGTTAGGGAACTGGAGATGCAGCTCCTGAGGGACCGAGTTAGGGAACTGGAGATGCAGCTCCTGAGAGACCGAGTTAGGGAACTGGAGATGCAGCTCCTGAGGGACCGAGTTAGGGAACTGGAGATGCAGCTCCTTAGGGACCGAGTTAGGGAACTGGAGATGCAGCTCCTGAGAGACCGAGTTAGGGAACTGGAGATGCAGCTCCTGAGAGACCGAGTTAGGGAACTGGAGATGCAGCTCCTGAGAGACCGAGTTAGGGAACTGGAGATGCAGCTCCTGAGAGACCGAGTTAGGGAACTGGAGATGCAGCTCCTGAGGGACCGAGTTAGGGAACTGGAGATGCAGCTCCTGAGAGACCGAGTTAGGGAACTGGAGATGCAGCTCCTGAGAGACCAAGTTAGGGAACTGGAGATGCAGCTCCTGAGAGACCGAGTTAGGGAACTGGAGATGCAGCTCCTGAGAGAACGAATTAGGGAACTGGAGATGCAGCTCCTTAGGGACCGAGTTAGGGAACTGGAGATGCAGCTCCTGAGAGACCAAGTTAGGGAACTGGAGATGCAGCTCCTGAGGGACCGAGTTAGGGAACTGGAGATGCAGCTCCTGAAGGACCGAGTTAGGGAACTGGAGATGCAGCTCCTGAGGGACCGAGTTAGGGAACTGGAGATGCAGCTCCTGAGGGACCGAGTTAGGGAACTGGAGATGCAGCTCCTGAGGGACCGAGTTAGGGAACTGGAGATGCAGCTCCTGAGGGACCGAGTTAGGGAACTGGAGATGCAGCTCGATGACCTTCGGCTTGTTTGGGAGAGTGAGGGTGTGATAGACAGAAGGTCACCCCGGGGCCACAGGAGACAAGTAAGTGGGTGACCATCAGGAGAGGGAAGGGAGGGTGTCAGGTAGTGCAGGGCACCCCCTGAGGCTGTCCCCCTTAACAATAAGTATTCCGTTTTGAGTGCAGTTGGGGTGGGGGACCTACCAGGGGGAAGCAACAGAGGCCTTGCCTCCAGCAGTGAGTCCGGCCCTGTGGCTCAGAAGGGTAGTAAAATGGAAGAGGAGGGCAGTGGTAATAGGGGACTCTATAGTTAGGGGGGCAGATAGGTGATTCTGTGGGCGCGGAAAAAGAAACATGGATGGTAGTTTGCCTCCCAGGTGCCAGGGTTCATGACATTTCTGATCACGTCCACAACATCCCGAAATGGGAGGGAGAGCAGCCAGAGGTCGTGGTACATATGGGTACCAACAACATCGGTAGAGAAAGGGAGGAGGTCCTGAAAACAGAATACAGGGAGTTAGGAAGGAAGCTGAGAAGCAGGACCTCAAAGGTAGTAATCTCGGGATTACTGCCTGTGCCACGTGACAGTGAGGATAGGAATAGGATGAGGTGGAGGATAAATGCATGGCTGAGGGATTAGAGCAGGGGGCAGGGATTCAGATGTTTGGATCATTGGGATCTATCCTGGAGCAGGTGCGACCTGTACAAAAAGGACAGGTTGCGCTTGAGTCTGAGGGGGACCAATATCCTGGTGGATTGATTTGCTAATGCTTTTGTGAAGGGTTTGAACGGGGGTGGGGGCTGAACTGAAGAGGCAGAGGATGGGGAGGTTGGAGCACAAGTAGAGACAGTTTGTAGGGAGTTTGTGAGGAAGGATAGGCAGATGATTGAGCAAAGATGCACTCAGCCTGATGGTTTGAGATGCGTCTATCTTAATGCAACGAATATCATAAACAAGGCGGATGAGCTTAGAGCATGGATCAATACATGGAACTGTGACGTTGTGGCCATTACAGAGACCTGAATGCCTCAGGAGCAGGAATGGCTGCTGAGTGTGCCAGGCTTTAGATATTTCAAAACGGACAGAGAGGGAGGCAAACGAGGTGGGGGCATGGCACTGCTAATTAGGGATAGTGTCACGGCTGCAGAAAAGGGGGAAGTCATGGAGGGATTGTCTACTGAGTCAGTGTGGGAAGTCAGAAAGAGGAAAGTTTCTGCCATAAGTCTACTGCATGTTTTTATAGACCCCTCAAGATTAACAGGGCTATTGAGGAGCAGATGGGGAGGCAGATTCTGGAATGGAGCAATAATAATAGGGTTGTTTTGATGGGAGATGTTAACTTTCCTCATATAGATAGATAGATAGATAGATAGATAGATACTTTATTCATCCCCATGGGGAAATTCAACTTTTTTCCAATGTCCCATACACTTGTTGTAGCAAAACTAATTACATACAGTACTTAACTCAGTAAAAAATATGATATGCATCTAAATCACTATCTCAAAAAGCATTAATAATAGCTTTTAAAAAGTTCTTAAGTCCTGGCGGTAGAATTGTAAAGCCTAATGGCATTGGGGAGTATTGACCTCTTCATCCTGTCTGAGGAGCATTGCATCGATAGTAACCTGTCGCTGAAACTGCTTCTCTGTCTCTGGATGGTGCTATGTAGAGGATGTTCAGAGTTTTCCATAATTGACCGTAGCCTACTCAGCGCCCTTCGCTCAGCTACCGATGTTAAACTCTCCAGTACTTTGCCCACGACAGAGCCCGCCTTCCTTACCAGCTTATTAAGATGTGAGGCGTCCCTCTTCTTAATGCTTCCTCCCCAACACGCCACCACAAAGAAGAGGGCGCTCTCCACAACTGACCTATAGAACATCTTCAGCATCTCACTACAGACATTGAATGACGCCAACCTTCTAAGGAAGTACAGTCGACTCTGTGCCTTCCTGCACAAGGCATCTGTGTTGGCAGTCCAGTCTAGCTTCTCGTCTAACTGTACTCCCAGATACTTGTAGGTCTTAACCTGCTCCACACATTCTCCATTAATGATCACTGGCTCCATATGAGGCCTCGATCTCCTAAAGTCCACCACCATCTCCTTGGTCTTGGTGATATTGAGACGCAGGTAGTTTGAGTTGCACCATATCACAAAGTCCTGTATCAGTTTCCTATACTCCTCCTCCTGTCCATTCCTGACACACCCCACTATGGCCGTGTCATCAGCGAACTTCTGCACATGGCAGGACTCCGAGTTATATTGGAAGTCTGATGTGTACAGGGTGAACAGGACCGGAGAGAGTACGGTTCCCTGCGGCGCTCCTGTGCTGCTGACCACCGTGTCAGACCTACAGTCTCCCAACCGCACATACTGAGGTCTATCTGTCAAGTAGTCCACTATCCAATCCACCATGTGAGAGTCTACTCCCATCTCCGTTAGTTTGTGCCTTAAGATCTTGGGCTGGATGGTGTTAAAGGCACTAGAGAAGTCAAGGAATGTAATCCTCACAGCACAACTGACCCCATCTAGGTGAGAGAGTGATTTGTGCAGCAAATACGTGATAGCATCCTCCACTCCCACCTTCTCCTTATACGCAAACTGAAGAGGATCCTGGGCGTTCCTGGTTTGTGGCCTCAGATTCTGTATTATCAGCCGCTCCATGGTCTTCATCACGAGCGACGTCAAGGCAACAGGTCTGAAGTTATTCAACTCCTTTGGTTGTGGTTTCTTCGGTACCGGGACAATACAGGATGTTTTCCACTGTCTGGGTACTCTTCTCTGCTCCAGGCTCATGTTGAAGATACGCTGTAGTGGTTCTCCCAGCTCAGTCGCACAGGCCCTCAGTAATCATGGGGAAACTCCATCCGGTCCAGCCGCCTTGCTGGTACAGATCTTCCTCAGTTGACCTTCCACCTGTGCAGCCGTAATCCTGGGCGTGGGCAAGGTCTCCTGTGAGTGGCTATTTTCCTGTGAGGGAAGTAAGCCTGGTGTGGATTTCTGCGGTGAGGATGAGATTGAGCTGTCGAACCTGTTGAAGAAGTTGTTCAGCTGGTTCGCTTTCTCCACATCTCCACTTATGTTCGCCCCCCGCTTTGCACCGCATCCGGTGATGATCTTCATCCCATCCCACACCTCCTTCATGCTTTTTTTCTGCAGCTTTTGTTCTAGCTTCCTCCTATACTGCTCCTTTGCCCCCCTTATCTGTACTCTGAGTTCCTTCTGAACTCTTTTAAGCTCCAACCGATCACCATCTTTAAAGGCCCTCTTCTTCTGGTTTACGAGGCCTTTGATGTTACTAGTGATCCAGGGCTTATTATTGGGATAGCAGCGAACAGTTCTAACAGGGACAACGGCATCCACACAAAAGTTAATATTGCTTGGCATCTCCTTAACGCGAGGTTTAGATCAGGTGAAGTTTGTTAGGTGTGTTCAGGAAGGTTTCCTGACACAATATGTAGATAAGCCAATTGAAGGAGAAGCTGTACTTGATCTGTTTTGGAAAATGAACCTGATCAGGTGTCAGATCCCTCGGTGGGAGAGCATCTTGGAGGTAGTGACCACAACTCTACCCCTTCACCATAGCACTGGAGAGGGGTAGGAGCAGACAATTTGTAAAGACATTTAATAGGGGGAATAGGGGGAAATATGTTGCTATTAGGCAGGAATTGGGAGCAGATGTTCTCAGGGAAATGCACAGCAGAAATGTGGCAAATGTTCAAGGAATATTTGCATGGAGTCCTTCATACGTATGTTCCATTGAGGCAGGAAAGGATGATAGGGTTAAAGAACCATAGTGTACGAAGGATGCAGAGAATCTAGTTAAGAAGAAAAGGGTCTCGGCCCGCAATGTCGACAGTGCTTCTCCCTATAGATGCTGCCTGGCCTGCTGTGTTCCACCAGCATTTTGTGTGAATTTCCAACATCTGCAGATTTCCTCGTGTTTGCTAAGAAGAAAAGCTTACGAAATGTTCAAGAGACCAGGTACTGTTAGAGCTCTCGAAAATCACAAGGTTGCTAGGAAGGAGCTTAAGAATGGAATTAGGAGAGCCAGAAGGGGTCATGAGAAGGTCTTGGTGAGCAGGATTAAGGAAAACCCCAAGGCATTCTACAAGCATATGAGCAAGAGGATAAGCCGTGTGAGAATAGGACCAATCAGGTGTGATTGTGGAAAAATTTGCATGAAATCAGAGAAGGTAGTGGAGGTACTTAATGAATACTTTGCTTCAGTATTCACCAAGGAAAAGGACCTTGGCAATTGTGGGGATGATTTACAGTAGACTGAAATGCTTGAGCGTATAGACATTAAGAAAGAAGATGTGCTGGAGCTTTTGAAAAGCATTAAATCACCAGGACTGGATGACACCCCAGGCTACTGTGGGAAGGAAGGGAGGAGATTGATGAGTCTCTTGTGATGATCAATAGGGACGGGAGAAGTAGCAGAACATTGGAGGGTTGCAAATGTTGTTCCCTTGTTTAAGAAAGGGAGTAGAGATGACCCAGGAACTTATAGACCAGTGAGACTGACTTCAGTGGTGGGGAAGTTGTTGGAGAGGATACTGAGAGGCAGGATTTATGAGCATTTGGAGAGACATAACATGTCATTAGGAATAGTCACATGGCTTTTCCAAGGGCAGGCCATGCCTTACGAGCCTGGTTGAATTCTCTGAGGATGTAACAAAACACATTGATGAAGGTAGATAAGTGAATGTAATGTTTATGGATTTTAATAATGCATTTGATAAGGTTCCCCATGCAAGGCTGCTTCAGAAAGTAAGGAGGCATGGGATCCAAGGAGTCCTTGCTTTGTGGATCCAGAATTGGCTTGCCCACAGAAGGCAAAGGGTGGTTGTAGATGGGTCATACTCTACATGGAGATCGGTGACCAGTGGTGTTCCACAGGGATCTGTTCTGGGAACCCTCCTCTTTGTGATTTTTATACATGACCTGGATGAAAATGCAGAAGTGTGGGTTAGTAAGTTTGCTAATGACACAAGGATTGGGGATGTTGTGGATAGTCTGGAGGGTTGTCAGAGGTTAAAGCAGGACATCAATAGGATGCAGAACTGGGCTGAGAAGTGGCAGATGGTCTTCAACCCAGATAAGTGTGAAGTGGTTCATTTTGGTAGGTCTAATTCAAAGACAGAATATAATATTAATGGCAAGACTCGTGGCAGTGTGGAGGGTCTGAGAGGTCTTGGGGTCCATGTCAATAGGACACTCAAAGCTGCTGCACAGGTTGACAGTGTTGTTAAGAAGGTGTATGTTGTGTTGGCATTCATCAACCGTGGGATTGAGTTCAAAAGCCATGAGGTAATGTTACAGCTATGTAAGACTCATCAGACCCCACTTAGAAGCATAGAAACATAGAAAATAGGTGCAGGAGTAGGCCATTCGGCCCTTCGAGCCTGCACCGCCATTCAGTATGATCACGGCTGATCATCCAACTCAGAACCCTGTACCTGCTTTCTCTCCATACCCCCGATCCCTTTAGCCACAAGGGCCATATCTAACTTCCTCTTAAATATAGCCAATGAACCGGCCTCAACTGTTTGAGGAGAATTCCACAGATTCACCACTCTCTGTGTGAAGAAGTTTTTCCTCATCTCGGTCCTAAAAGGCTTCCCCTTTATCCTTAAACTATGACCCCTCGCTCTGGACTTCCCAAACATCGGAAACAATCTTCCTGCATCTAGCCAGTCCAATCCCTTTAGAATTTTATACGTTTCAATAAGATCCCCCCTCAATCTTCTAAATTCCAGTGAGTATAAGCCTAGTCGATCCAGTCTTTCTTCATATGAAAGTCCTTCCATCCCAGGAATCAATCTGGTGAACCTTCTTTGTACTCCCTCTATGGCAAGAATGTCTTTCCTCAGATTAGGGGACCAAAACTGCACACAATGTTCTAGGTGCGGTCTCACCAAGGCCTTGTACAACTGCAGTAGAACCTCCCTGCTCCTGTACTCGAATCCTTTTGCTATGAATGCCAACATACCATTTGCCTTTTTCACCGCCTGCTGTACCTGCATGCCCACCTTCAATGACTGGTGTACAATGACACCCAGGTCTCGTTGCATCTCCCCTTTTCATAATCGGCCACCGTTCAGATAATAATCTGTTTTCCTGTTCTTGCAACCAAAGTGGATAACCTCACATTTATCCACATTAAATTGCATCTGCCATGAATTTGCCCACTCACCTAACGTATCCAAGTCACCCTGCATCCTCTTAGCATCCTCCTCACAGCTAACACCGCTGCCCAGCTTTGTGTCATCCGCCAACTTGGAGATGCTGCATTTAATTCCCTTGTCTAAATCATTAATATATATTGTAAACAACTGGGGTCCCAGCACTGAGCCTTGCAGTACCCCACTAGTCACTGCCTGCCATTCTAAAAAGGTCCCGTTTACTCCCACTCTTTGCTTCCTGTCTGCCAACCAATTCTCTATCCACATCAATACCATACCCCCAATACCGTGTGCTTTAAGTTTGCACACTAATCTCCTGTGTGGGACCTTGTCAAAAGCCTTTTGAAAATCTAAATATACCACATCCACTGGCTCTCCCTTATCCACTTGGAGTACGGTGCTCAGTTCTGGTCACCTCACTACAGGAAGGATGTGGATATTATAGACAGAGTGCAGAGGAGATTTACAAGGATGTTGCCTGGATTGGGGAGCGTGCCTTATGAGAATAGGTTGAGTGAACTTGGCCTTTTCTCCTTGGAGCGACGGAGGATGAGAGGTGACCTGACAGAGGTGTATAAGATGATGAGAGGCATTGATCGTGTGGATAGCAAAAAGGCGTTTTCCCAGGGCTGAAAAGGCTAACACAAGGGGGCATTGTTTTAAGGTGCTTGGAAGTAGGTATAAAGGGGATATCAGAGGTCAGTTTTTCACACAGTGGGTGTGTGGAATTCACTGCCGGCAGTGGTGGTGGAAGTGGATACAATAGGGTCTTTTAAGAGCCTCTTAGATAGGTACATGGAGCTTAGGAAAATAGAGGGAAATTCCAGGCAGTTTCTAGAGTAGGTTACATGGTTGGCACAACATTGTGGACCAAAGGGCCTGTAATGTGCTGTAGATTTCTATGTTCTATGTAGCACGAGATGAAGAGTTCTTGAAAGTGAGTCCATTGGTTGTGGGAACATTTCAATGATGGGGCAAGTGAAATTGAGTGACGTTATCCCCTTTGGTTCAAGAGCCTGATGGTCGAGGGGTAATAACTGTTACTGACTTGGTGGTGGGAGACCTGAGGCTCCTGTACCTTCTCCTGAGGCTCAGCCTCTGAATAAGACTCTAAGACCTTAAGATGAAGGAGCAGAATTAGGTCAATTGGCCCATCGAGTTTGCTCCATGAGAGGGGCATCCATTTAGAACAGAGATGAGAAGGGATTTCTTCAGCTAGAGAGTGGTGAATCTGTTAAATTTGCTGCCACAAGTGTCTGTGGAGGCCAAGTCATTGGGTGCATTTAAGGCAGAGGTTGATAGATTATTGATTAGTCAGGGCATGAAGGGTTACAGGGAGAAGGCTGGAGATTGGAGCTGAGAGGGAAAATGGATCAGCCATGATGATGGGCCAAATGGCCTAATTCTGCTTCTATATCTTATAGTCTTATGGTCTTGCTGTGCTCACGGTAGCAGAAACAAAACGTGGCTTAGAAGAAGCTGCGGTGATCAGTTTGAGTGCTGTCCACGGGACAGCCACCCTACATCGAGCAGGAAAAAACAAGACAATCAAGTACTTTAGGAGTTGATTTTCCCACTTCCTAATGGCTTAATCTATGTAAACCGGCCCCATCAATAGCTCCACTGACTAATGTGATCATTAAATTGGACAGCGTTTTGGATTTGCTATGCCTCAGGTTGATTTGTGTGCGGTTACTTTGATAAGGATGTACCGATTTACCACACACACAAAATCATTAGCTGCAGCTTCTGAGTGAGCAAGGGCTTCCCTCTGGAGCGAAGGAGGATTAGAGGTGACTCGAAAGAGTTGCTGAGGATGATAAGGGGCATAGCTCGAGCGGGCAGCCAGAGACTTTTTCCCAGGGTGGAAATGGCCTATGCCAGCAGGCATGATTTTAAGGTGTTTGGAAGAAGGTTTAGAAGGAATGTTGGAGGTAGGATTTTTTTACACAGAGAGTGGTGGGTGTGTGGAATGCCCTGCCAGAGGTGGTGGTAAGGGCAGACGCATTCATCATCAACATCATTATGTGCCGTGTCGTATGACATCATCATTATCTGCCGTGTCGTATGACATCATTATTATGTGCCATGTCGTATGACATCATCATTATGTGCCGTGTCGTATGACGTGGGAGATCACGGTCGGTGATTATGATTTATTCTTGGCAAATTTTACTACACAAGAGGTTTGCCATTGCCTTCTTCTGGGCAGTGTCTTTACAAGACAGGTGACCCCAGCCATTATCAATCCTCTTCAGAAACTGTCTACCTGGCGTCTGTGGTCGCATGACCAGGACTTGTGATATGGACCGGC
>NC_133130.1:127221666-127430624 GCF_048418815.1 Hemitrygon akajei | reverse complement strand
TGTAAGTATGGGGGTGGGGGGGGTGACACTGTATGGTGTAAGTACGGGGGTGGGGGGGTGACACTGTATGGTGTAAGTACGGGAGTGGGGGGTGGGGGGTGACACTGTATGGTGTAAGTATTGGGGGTGGGGGTGACACTGTATGGTGTAAGTACGGGGAGTGGGGGGGTGGGGGGTGGGGGTGACACTGTATGGTGTTAGTACGGGAGTGGGGGGTGGGGGGGTGGGGGTGACACTGTATGGTGTAAGTACGGGAGTGGGGGGTGGGGGGTGGGGGTGACACTGTATGGTGTAAGTACGGGAGTGGGGGGGTGGGGGTGGGGGGTGACACTGTATGGTGTAAGTACGGGAGTGGGGTGGGTAGGGGGTGACACTGTCTGGTGTAAGTACGGGGGTGGGGTGGGGGGGTGACACTGTATGGTGTAAGTACGGGAGTGGGGGGGGTGGGGGGTGACACTGTATGGTGTAAGTATGGGGGTGGGTGGGTGGGTGGGGGTGATACTGTCTGGTGTAAGTACGGGAGTGGGGGTGGGTAGGGGTGACACTGTCTGGTGTAAGTACGGGAAGTGGGGGGTGGGGGGTGACACTGTATGGTGTAAGTATGGGGGTGGGGGGGGGTGGGGGGGGTGATACTGTATGGTGTAAGTATGGGGGGGTGGGTGGGTGGGGGTGATACTGTATGGTGTAAGTACGGGAGTGGGGTGGGTGGGGGTGACACTGTCTGGTGTAAGTACGGGGGTGGGGGTGGGGGGGGTGACACTGTATGGTGTAAGTATGGGGGTGGGGTGGGGTGGGGGGGTGGGGGTGATACTGTATGGTGTAAGTATGGGGGTGGGTGGGTGGGGGTGACACTGTCTGGTGTAAGTACGGGGGGTGGGGTGGGGGGGGGGTGACACTGTATGGTGTAAGTACGGGGGTGGGGGTGGGGTGGTGGGGGTGATACTGTATGGTGTAAGTATGGGGGTGGGGGGTGGGGGTGATACTGTATGGTGTAAGTATGGGGGTGGGTGGGTGGGGGGTGACACTGTCTGGGTGTAAGTACGGGGGTGGGGTGGGGGGGGGTGACACGTGTATGGTGTAAGTACGGGGGTGGGGTGGGGTGGGGGTGATACTGTATGGTGTAAGTATGGGGGTGGGGTGGGGGGGGTGACACTGTATGGTGTAAGTACGGGGGTGGGGGTGACACTGTATGGTGTAAGTATGGGGGTGGGTGGGTGGGGGTGACACTGTATGGTGTAAGTATGGGGGTGGGGGGGTGGGTGGGGGTGACACTGTATGGTGTAAGTACGGGAGTGGGGGTTGGGGGGGTGACACTGTATGGTGTAAGTACGGGAGTGGGGGGTGGTGGGGGGTGACACTGTATGGTGTAAGTATGGGGGTGGGTGGGTGGGTGGGGGTGACACTGTATGGTGTAAGTACGGGAGTGGGGGGGTTGGGGGGTGACACTGTATGGTGTAAGTATGGGGGTGACACTGTATGGTGTAAGTACGGGAGTGGGGGGTGGGGGGGTGACACTGTATGGTGTAAGTACGGGAGTGGGGGGTGGGGGGTGACACTGTATGGTGTAAGTATGGGGGTGGGTGGGTGGGTGGGGGGGGTGACACTGTATGGTGTAAGTACGGGATGTGGGGGGTTGGGGGGTGACACTGTATGGTGTAAGTATGGGGGTGACACTGTATGGTGTAAGTACGGGAGTGGGGTGGGGGGGTGATACTGTATGGTGTAAGTACGGGAGTGGGGTGGGTGGGGGGTTGACACTGTATGGTGTAAGTACGGGAGTGGGGGGGGGTGGGGGGTGACACTGTATGGTTGTAAGTATGGGGGTGGGGGGTGATACTGTATGGTGTAAGTATGGGGGGTGGGTGGGTGGGGGGGTGACACTGTATGGTGTAAGTATGGGGGTGGGGGGGGGTGGGGGTGATACTGTATGGTGTAAGTATGGGGGTGGGTGGGTGGGTGGGGGTGACACTGTATGGTGTAAGTACGGGAGTGGGGGTTGGGGGGTGACACTGTATGGTGTAAGTACGGGGGTGGGAGGTGACACTGTATGGTGTAAGTACGGGAGTGGGGTGGGTGGGGGTGATACTGTATGGTGTAAGTATGGGGGTGGGTGGGTGGGGGTGACACTGTATGGTGTAAGTACGGGAGTGGGGGGGTGGGGGGTGACACTGTATGGTGTAAGTATGGGGGTGGGGGGGGTGGGGGGTGATACTGTATGGGTGTAAGTATGGGGGTGGGTGGGTGGGTGGGGGGTGACACTGTATGGTGTAAGTACGGGAGTGGGGGGTGGGGGGGTGACACTGTATGGTGTAAGTACGGGGAGTGGGGGGTGGGGGCGTGACACTGTATGGTGTAAGTATGGGGGGTGGGGGGTGGGGGTGACACTGTATGGTGTAAGTATGGGGGGTGGGGGGTGGGGGGTGACACTGTATGGTGTAAGTTACGGGAGTGGGGGTGGGGGGGTGACACTGTATGGTGTAAGTAAGGGGGTGGGGGGTGGGGGGTTGACACTGTATGGTTTAAGTACGGGAGTGGGGGGTGGGGGGTGACACTGTATGGTGTAAGTACGGGAGTGGGGGGTGGGGGGTGACACTGTATGGTGTAAGTACGGGAGTGGGGGGGTGGGGGGTGGACACTGTATGGTGTAAGTACGGGGGTGGAGTGGGTGGGGGTGACACTGTATGGTGTAAGTACGGGAGTGGGGGGTTGGGGGGGTGACACTGTATGGTGTAAGTATGGGAGTGGGGGGTGGGGGTTGACACTGTATGGTGTAAGTACGGGGGTGGGGGGGTGACACTGTATGGTGTAAGTACGGGGGTGGGGGGGGTGGGGGGTGACACTGTATGGTGTAAGTATGGGAGTGGGGGGTGGGGGGTGACACTGTATGGTGTAAGTACGGGGGTGGGGGGTGACACTGTATGGTGTAAGTACGGGGGTGGGGGGTGACACTGTATGGTGTAAGTATGGGAGTGGGGGGTGGGGGGTGACACTGTATGGTGTAAGTACGGGGGTGGGGGGTGACACTGTATGGTGTAAGTACGGGGTGGGGGGTGACACTGTATGGTGTAAGTACGGGAGTGGGGGGTTGGGGGGGTGACACTGTATGGTGTAAGTATGGGAGTGGGGGGTGGGGGTTGACACTGTATGGTGTAAGTACGGGGGTGGGGGGGTGACACTGTATGGTGTAAGTACGGGGGTGGGGGGGGTGGGGGGTGACACTGTATGGTGTAAGTATGGGAGTGGGGGGTGGGGGTGACACTGTATGGTGTAAGTATGGGGGTGGGGGGGTGGGGGTTGACACTGTATGGTGTAAGTACGGGAGTGGGGGGGTGGGGGTGACACTGTATGGTGTAAGTATGGGGGTGGGGGTTTGGGGGTTGACACTGTATGGTGTAAGTATGGGGGGTGGGGGGTGGGTGTTGACACTGTATGGTGTAAGTATGGGGGTGGGTGGGTGGGGGGGTGATACTGTATGGTGTAAGTATGGGAGTGGGGGGTGGGGGGGTGACACTGTATGGTGTAAGTATGGGAGTGGGGGGGTGGGGGTTGACACTGTATGGTGTAAGTACGGGGGTGGGATGGGTGGGGGTTGACACTGTATGGTGTAAGTACGGGGGTGGGGGGGGGTGGGGGGGGTGACACTGTATGGTGTAAGTATGGGGGGTGGGGGGTGGGGGTTGACACTGTATGGTGTAAGTACGGGGGTGGGGGGGTGACACTGTATGGTGTAAGTATGGGGGTGGGGGGTGGGGGTTGACACTGTATGGTGTAAGTACGGGGAGTGGGGGGTGGGGGTGATACTGTAAGGTGTAAGTACGGGGGTGGGGGGGTGGGGGGTTGACACTGTATGGTGTAAGTACGGGAGTGGGGGGTGGGGGTTGACACTGTATGGTGTAAGTACGGGAGTGGGGGGGTGGGGGTGACACTGTATGGTGTAAGTATGGGAGTGGGGGGTGGGGGTTGACACTGTATGGTGTAAGTACGGGAGTGGGGGGTGGGGGGTGATACTGTATGGTGTAAGTACGGGGGGTGGGGGGTGGGGGGTGACACTGTATGGTGTAAGTACGGGGGTGGGGGGGTGGGGGGGTGACACTGTATGGTGTAAGTACGGGAGTGGGGGGGGTGGGGGTGACACTGTATGGTGTAAGTACGGGAGTGGGGGGTGGGTGGGGGGTGACACTGTATGGTGTAAGTACGGGAGTGGGGGCTGGGGGTTGACACTGTATGGTGTAAGTACGGGAGTGGGGGGTTGGGGGGTGACACTGTATGGTGTAAGTACGGGAGTGGGGGGTGGGGGTTGACACTGTATGGTGTAAGTACGGGAGTGGGGGGGGGGGGGGTGACACTGTATGGTGTAGTATGGGGATGGGGGGTGGGGGTGACACTGTATGGTGTAAGTATGGGGGTGGGTGGGTGGGTGGGGGTGACACTGTATGGTGTAAGTACGGGAGTGGGGGGTGGGGGGGTGACACTGTATGGTGTAAGTATGGGGGTGGGGGTTGGGGGGTGACACTGTATGGTGTAAGTATGGGGGTGGGTGGGTGGGGGTGACACTGTATGGTGTAAGTATGGGGGGATGGGGGGTGGGGGGTGACACTGTATGGTGTAAGTATGGGGGTGGTGGGTGGGTGGGTGGGGTGACACTGTATGGTGTAAGTATGGGGGTGGGTGGGTGGGTGGGGGTGACACTGTATGGTGTAAGTATGGGGGTGGGGTGGGTGGGTGGGGGTGACACTGTATGGTGTAAGTATGGGGGTGGGTGGGGTGGGTGGGGGTGACACTGTATGGTGTAAGTACGGGAGTGGGGGGGTGGGGTGACACTGTATGGGTGTAAGTACGGGGGTGGGGGGTGGGGGTGACACTGTATGGTGTAAGTATGGGAGTGGGGGGTGGGGGGTGACACTGTATGGTGTAAGTATGGGAGTGGGGGGTGGGGGGTGACACTGTATGGTGTAAGTACGGGAGTGGGGGGGGTGGGGGTTGACACTGTATGGTGTAAGTACGGGGGGTGGGGGGTGGGGGGTGATACTGTATGGTGTAAGTATGGGAGTGGGGGGGTGGGGGGTGACACTGTATGGTGTAAGTATGGGAGTGGGGGGTGGGGGTTGACACTGTATGGTGTAAGTACGGGAGTGGGGGGTGGGGGGGGGTGACACTGTATGGTGTAAGTACGGGGGTGGGGTGGGGGGGGGGGTGACACTGTATGGTGTAAGTACGGGGGTGGGGGGGGGTGGGGGGTGACACTGTATGGTGTAAGTACGGGGGTGGGGGGGGTGGGTGGTGACACTGTATGGTGTAAGTACGGGGAGTGGGGGGGGGTGGGGGGGTGACACTGTATGGTGTAAGTACGGGAGTGGGGGTGGGGGGGGGTGACACTGTATGGTGTAAGTACGGGAGTGGGGGGTGGGGGGTGACACTGTATGGTGTAAGTACGGGGGTGGGGTGGGGGGGGGTGACCCTGTATGGTGTAAGTACGGGAGTGGGGGGTGGGGGGTGACACTGTATGGTGTAAGTACGGGGGTGGGGGGTGGGTGGTGACACTGTATGGTGTAAGTACGGGAGTGGGGGGGGGTGGGTGGTGACACTGTATGGTGTAAGTACGGGAGTGGGGGGGTGGGGGTGACACTGTATGGTGTAAGTATGGGGGGGTGGGGGTTGACACTGTATGGTGTAAGTACGGGAGTGGGGGGTGGGTGGTGACACTGTATGGTGTAAGTACGGGAGTGGGGGGGGTGGGGGGTGACACTGTATGGTGTAAGTATGGGGGATGGGGGGTGACACTGTATGGTGTAAGTATGGGGGTGGGTGGGGTGGGGGGGTGACACTGTATGGTGTAAGTACGGGAGTGGGGGGGTGGGGGGGTGACACTGTATGGTGTAAGTATGGGGGATGGGGGGTGACACTGTATGGTGTAAGTATGGGGGTGGGTGGGGTGGGGGGGTGACACTGTATGGTGTAAGTACGGGAGTGGGGGGGGTGGGGGGGTGACACTGTATGGTGTAAGTACGGGAGTGGGGGGTGGGGGTTGACACTGTATGGTGTAAGTATGGGGGTGGGGGGTGGGGGTGACACTGTATGGTGTAAGTACGGGAGTGGGGGGGGTGGGGGGGTGACACTGTATGGTGTAAGTACGGGGAGTGGGGGGGGTGGGGGGGGTGACACTGTATGGTGTAAGTACGGGGAGTGGGGGGTGGGGGTGACACTGTATGGTGTAAGTATGGGGGTGGGGGGTGGGGGTGACACTGTATGGTGTAAGTACGGGAGTGGGGGGGTGGGGGGGTGACACTGTATGGTGTAAGTACGGGAGTGGGGGGTGGGGGGTGACACTGTATGGTGTAAGTACGGGAGTGGGGGGGGTGGGGGTGACACTGTCTGGTGTAAGTATGGGGGTGGGGGGGTGGGGGGTTGACACTGTATGGTGTAAGTACGGGAGTGGGGGTTGGGTGGTGACACTGTCTGGTGTAAGTTATGGGGGGTGGGGGGGTGGGTGGTGACACTGTCTGGTGTAAGTATGGGGGTGGGGGGGGTGGGGGGTTGACACTGTATGGTGTAAGTACGGGGGTGGGGGGTGGGGTGGGGGTGACACTGTCTGGTGTAAGTACGGAGTGGGGGATGGGGGGTGACACTGTATGGTGTAAGTACGGGAGTGGGGGGGTGGGGGGGTGACACTGTATGGTGTAAGTATGGGGGTGGGGGGTGGGGGGGGGTGACACTGTATGGTGTAAGTATGGGGGTGGGGTGGGGGGGGGTGACCACTGTATGGTGTAAGTATGGGGGGGTGGGGTGGGGGGGGTGACACTGTATGGTGTAAGTACGGGAGTGGGGGGTGGGGGGGTGACACTGTATGGTGTAAGTATGGGGGTGGGGGTGACACTGTATGGTGTAAGTACGGGAGTGGGGGGTGGGGGGGTGACACTGTATGGTGTAAGTACGGGAGTGGGGGGTGGGGGGTGGGGGTGACACTGTATGGTGTTAGTACGGGAGTGGGGGGTGGGGGGTGGGGGGTGACCACTGTATGGTGTAAGTACGGGAGTGGGGGGTGGGGGGGTGGGGGTGACACTGTATGGTGTAAGTACGGGAGTGGTGGGGGGTGGGGGGGTGGGGGGTGACACTTTATGGTGTAAGTACGGGAGTGGGGTGGGTAGGGGTGACACTGTCTGGTGTAAGTACGGGGGTGGGGTGGGGGGGGGGTGACACTGTCTGGTGTAAGTACGGGAGTGGGGGGTGGGGGGGTGACACTGTATGGTGTAAGTATGGGGGTGAGGGGGGTTGGGGGTGATACTGTATGGTGTAAGTATGGGGGTGGGTGGGTGGGGGGTGATACTGTATGGTGTAAGTACGGGAGTGGGGTGGGTGGGGGTGACACTGTCTGGTGTAAGTACGGGGGTGGGGTGGGGGGGGGTGACACTGTATGGTGTAAGTATGGGGGTGGGGTGGGGTGGGGGGGGTGGGGGTGATACTGTATGGTGTAAGTATGGGAGTGGGGGATGGGGGGTGACACTGTATGGTGTAAGTACGGGAGTGGGGGGTGGGGGGTGACACTGTATGGTGTAAGTACGGGAGTGGGGGGTGGTGGGTGACACTGTATGGTGTAAGTATGGGGGTGGGGGTGACACTGTATGGTGTAAGTACGGGAGTGGGGGTTGGGGTGACACTGTATGGTGTAAGTACGGGGGGTGGGATGGGTGGGGGGTGACACTGTATGGTGTAAGTATGGGGGTGGGGGGGTGACACTGTATGGTGTAAGTACGGGGGTGGGGGGGGGTGGACACTGTATGGTGTAAGTACGGGGGTGGGGTGGGGGGGGGGGTGACACTGTATGGTGTAAGTACGGGGGTGGGGGGGTGACACTGTATGGTGTAAGTACGGGGGTGGGGGGTGGGGGGGTGACACTGTATGGTGTAAGTACGGGGTTGGGGGGGGGGGGTGACACTGTATGGTGTAAGTACGGGGGTGGGGGGTGACACTGTATGGTGTAAGTACGGGGGTGGGGTGGGGGGGGTGACACTGTATGGTGTAAGTACGGGGGTGGGGGGGTGACACTGTATGGTGTAAGTACGGGGGTGGGGTGGGGGGGGTGACACTGTATGGTGTAAGTACGGGGGTGGGGGGTGACACTGTATGGTGTAAGTACGGGGGTGGGGGGTGGGGGGGTGACACTGTATGGTGTAAGTACGGGGGTGGGGGGGTGACACTGTATGGTGTAAGTACGGGGGTGGGTGGGGGGGGGGTGACACTGTATGGTGTAAGTACGGGGGTGGGGGGTGACACTGTATGGTGTAAGTACGGGGGTGGGGGGGGTTGGGGGGGGTTGACACTGTATGGTGTAAGTACGGGGGGGTGGGATGGGTGGGGGTTGACACTGTATGGTGTAAGTATGGGGGGTGGGGGGTGGGGGTGATACTGTATGGTGTAAGTATGGGAGTGGGGGGGTGGGGGGTGACACTGTATGGATGTTAGTACGGGAGTGGGGGGATGGGGGGGTGGGGGGTGACACTGTATGGTGTAAGTACGGGGGTGGGGGGGGTGACACTGTATGGTGTAAGTACGGGAGTGGGGGGTGGGGTGGGGGGGGTGACACTGTATGGTGTAAGTACGGGGGTGGGGGGTGACACTGTATGGTGTAAGTACGGGGGTGGGGGGTGGGGGTTGACACTGTATGGTGTAAGTACGGGGGTGGGATGGGGTGGGGGTTGACACTGTATGGTGTTAGTACGGGAGTGGGGGATGGGGGGTGGGGGGGTGACACTGTATGGTGTAAGTACGGGGGTGGGGGGGTGACACTGTATGGTGTAAGTACGGGAGTGGGGGGTGGGGGGTGACACTGTATGGTGTAAGTATGGGGGGTGGGGGGTGACACTGTATGGTGTAAGTACGGGAGTGGGGGGTGGGGGGGGTGGGGGTGACACTGTATGGTGTTAGTACGGGAGTGGGGGGTGGGGGGTGGGGGTGACACTGTATGGTGTAAGTATGGGGGTGGGGGGGGTGGGGGGGTGACACTGTATGGTGTTAGTACGGGAGTGGGGGGTGGGGGGTGGGGGGTGACACTGTATGGTGTAAGTACGGGAGTGGGGGGTGGGGGGTGGGGGTGACACTGTATGGTGTAAGTACGGGATGGGGTGGGTAGGGGTGACACTGTCTGGGTGTAAGTACGGGGGTGGGGTGGGGGGGGTGACACTGTATGGTGTAAGTACGGGAGTGGGGGGTGGGGGGTGACACTGTATGGTGTAAGTATGGGGGTGGGTGGGTGGGTGGGGGTGATACTGTCTGGTGTAAGTACGGGAGTGGGGTGGGTAGGGGGTGACACTGTCTGGTGTAAGTACGGGAGTGGGGGGGTGGGGGGTGACACTGTATGGTGTAAGTATGGGGGTGGGGGGTGGGGGTGATACTGTATGGTGTAAGTATGGGGGTGGGGTGGGTGGGGGTGATACTGTATGGTGTAAGTACGGGAGTGGGGTGGGTGGGGGTGACACTGTCTGGTGTAAGTACGGGGGTGGGGTGGGGGGGGACACTGTATGGTGTAAGTATGGGGGTGGGGGTGGGGTGGGGGGGTGGGGGTGATACTGTATGGTGTAAGTATGGGGGTGGGTGGGTGGGGGTGACACTGTCTGGTGTAAGTACGGGGGTGGGGTGGGGGGGTGACACTGTATGGTGTAAGTACGGGGGTGGGGTGGGGGTGGGGGTGATACTGTATGGTGTAAGTATGGGGGTGGGGGGGTGGGGGGTGATACTGTATGGTGTAAGTATGGGGGGTGGGTGGGTGGGGGTGACACTGTCTGGTGTAAGTACGGGGGTGGGGTGGGGGGGGTGACACTGTATGGTGTAAGTACGGGGGTGGGTGGGGTGGGGGGTGATACTGTATGGTGTAAGTATGGGGGTGGGGTGGGGGGGTGACACTGTATGGTGTAAGTACGGGGGTGGGGGGGTGACACTGTATGGTGTAAGTATGGGGGGTGGGTGGGGTGGGGGTGACACTGTATGGTGTAAGTATGGGGGGTGGGGGGGTGGGTGGGGGTGACACTGTATGGTGTAAGTACGGGAGTGGGGGTTGGGGGGTGACACTGTATGGTGTAAGTACGGGAGTGGGGGGTGGGGGGGTGACACTGTATGGTGTAAGTATGGGGGTGGGTGGGTGGGTGGGGGTGACACTGTATGGTGTAAGTACGGGGAGTGGGGGGTTGGGGGGTGACACTGTATGGTGTAAGTATGGGGGTGACACTGTATGGTGTAAGTACGGGAGTGGGGGGGTGGGGGGTGACACTGTATGGTGTAAGTACGGGAGTGGGGGGGTGGGGGGGTGACACTGTATGGTGTAAGTATGGGGGTGGGTGGGTGGGTGGGGGTGACACTGTATGGTGTAAGTACGGGAGTGGGGGGTTGGGGGGTGACACTGTATGGTGTAAGTATGGGGGTGACACTGTATGGTTGTAAGTACGGGAGTGGGGTAGGTGGGGGTGATACTGTATGGTGTAAGTATGGGGGTGGGTGGGTGGGGGTGACACTGTATGGTGTAAAGTACGGGAGTGGGGGGTGGGGGGGTGGACACTGTATGGTGTAAGTATGGGGGTGGGGGGGTGGGGGTGATACTGTATGGTGTAAGTATGGGGGTGGGGTGGGTGGGTGGGGGTGACACTTGTATGGTGTAAGTACGGGAGTGGGGGTTGGGGGATGACACTGTATGGTGTAAGTACGGGGGTGGGGGGGTGACACTGTATGGTGTAAGTACGGGAGTGGGGTGGGTGGGGGTGATACTGTATGGTGTAAGTATGGGGGTGGGTGGGTGGGGGGGTGACACTGTATGGTGTAAGTACGGGAGTGGGGGGTGGGGGGGGTGACACTGTATGGTGTAAGTATGGGGGTGGGGGGGTGGGGGTGATACTGTATGGTGTAAGTATGGGGGTGGGTGGGGGGTGACACTGTATGGTGTAAGTACGGGAGTGGGGGGTGGGGGGGTGACACTGTATGGTGTAAGTACGGGAGTGGGGGGGTGGGGGGGTGACACTGTATGGTGTAAGTACGGGAGTGGGGGGGTGGGGGTGACACTGTATGGAGTAAGTACGGGAGTGGGGGGGTGGGGGGGTGACACTGTATGGTGTAAGTACGGGAGTGGGGGGTGGGGGGTGACACTGTATGGTGTAAGTACGGGAGGTGGGGGGTGGGGGGGTGACACTGTATGGTGTAAGTATGGGGGGTGGAAGTGGGTGGGGGTGACACTGTATGGTGTAAGTACGGGGGTGGGGTTGGGGGGTGGTGACACTGTATGGTGTAAGTATGGGGGTGGGGGTGACACTGTATGGTGTAAGTACGGGAGTGGGGTGGGTAGGGGTGACACTGTCCTGGTGTAAGTACGGGGGTGGGGTGGGGGGGGTGACACTGTATGGTGTAAGTATGGGGGTGGGGGTGACACTGTATGGTGTAAGTATGGGGGTGGAGTGGGTGGGGGGGTGACACAGTATGGTGTAAGTATGGGGGTGGGGGGGTGGGGGTGACACTGTATGGTGTAAGTACGGGAGTGGGGGGGTGGGGGGTGACACTGTATGGTGTAAGTACGGGGGTGGGGGTGACACTGTCTGGTGTAAGTACGGGAGTGGGGGGTGGGGGGTGACACTGTATGGTGTAGGTACGGGAGTGGGGTGGGTGGGGGTGACACTGTATGGTGTAAGTACGGGGGTGGGGTGGGGGGGTGGGGGGTGACACTGTATGGTGTAAGTACGGGGGTGGGAGTGACACTGTATGGTGTATGTATGGGGGTGGGGTGGGTGGGTGGTGACACTGTATGGTGTAAGTACGGGGGTGGGGTGGGTGGGTGGTGACACTGTATGGTGTAAGTACGGGAGTGGGATGGGTGGGAGTGACACTGTATGGTGTAAGTACGGGGGTGGGGTGGGTGGGTGGTGACACTGTATGGTGTAAGTACGGGGGTGGGAGTGACTCTGTATGGTGTAAGTACGGGAGTGGGGGGTGGGGGGTGACACTGTATGGTGTAAGTACGGGGTTGGGGTGGGTGGGGTGGGGGGTGACACTGTATGGTGTAAGTACGGGGGTGGGGGGTGACACTGTATGGTGTAAGTATGGGGGTGACACTGTATGGTGTAAGTACGGGGGTGGGGTGGGTGGGGGTGACACTGTATGGTGTAAGTACAGGGGTGGGGGGGTGACACTGTATGGTGTAAGTACGGGGGTGGGGTGGGGGGGGGTGACACTGTATGGTGTAAGTACGGGGGTGGGGGGTGACACTGTATGGTGTAAGTATGGGGGTGACACTGTATGGTGTAAGTACGGGGGTGGGGTGGGTGGGGGTGACACTGTATGGTGTAAGTACAGGGGTGGGGGGTGACACTGTATGGTGTAAGTACGGGGGTGGGGTGGGTGGGGGTTGACACTGTAAGCTGTGCCATCCATCAGATAACAAAGTTCTGAAGTCCAAGTAAATACGTTCAATCCTTTATTAAGAAACCATCAAAGATGAACAATGTTGAAATGATAAAACTAATGTAACTAAACTTGTGAAATAAGGAAATAAGCAGTCTAAGCATATTCAAATGTGCTTAATCTAAGCGTTCTTAAATGTATTTAAATTATAAACAAAGCAAAGCGGCCAACAAAAGATACATCATTCCTTGATGCCCCTAATTTTCACTTCCTGCCCATAACACCACTGGCATTTAGGACAGCAATGAAGATCCTCCATCTCTGGGGGTGTTCAGGGCTTCCTTCATCACGTCCGTAGTTTCCTCTCGGTTTTCACTGCTGTCAGTCATGTAAGTCCTGGGTGGAGACTCAGGAATACCGTCACACTCAGATGTAGAAGAATTCTTCAGTGTTGTTTCTGTAACAGTTTTGTTTTTGACCAGTCAGGGTTGTTAGCCCTGAGCTGAACCCCCGAACCTGGAGGACCGGTGGACCACTCTCAGTCTGTCCTTTGACCTGTTTGACATGGGTGACCCTACCAAGAGCTAAAGCATAAAGCCCTGACTCCAGCCAACATGGCTCTCTGGGTCCCTCAGCTCAACAGTTCAACTTAACTAAAAATGTTTTGTTGATGATTTTCATTTGCACTCAGTGTCTGAGGCTTCTCACTTAAGTGTCCAACAATAATCAGCCAGCATTGATGGAGTCCAGTTGCCCTGATACCGTTTCTCCATGACTGCAGTGTCCTGGTGAAACCCTCCACCGTGCTAGTCACTGACCGCACCAAAATTGGCGAAGAGGTCTGAACGGGGAATGCAGACAATGAATCTTGGGTGATATGTTACGCTTCATTATTTTGTATGCTTGAACCATGTTGTCAACCAGCGGCACATAGTCTGGTGTCCTGTAGTTGCCAAGAAGTTCTTTGAATTGCCTGTTCATGATATTGGGCAGAGCTTTGGAGGAGGATGGTGGTTAACGGTGACTCCTTTGCTTCAAAAACAGCTCTATTTCTATCTTTTCTCCCTTTCAAGGTTCTTTTGAAGACCCTGACCGAGAGTTGGACGCTGACTTCAGTTCTTTGCAGAAATGGGACCTGCTGTCAGGGATTCATGACCGGCCGCTTTTCGATACGCCAGGCACGCGGCCTGGAAGACCAGCGCACCTTCAGGGTGCCGGATTTTCGTGGCTCTGGAAGCCAGCGGATTCAAAGCCGTGCCGCCGGCCGATGGCGTCATGGGAGAAGGAAGATCGAAAGCAGTGGAATGGCTGCCGGCTGTGTGCCCAGAGACCCGAGCTCTTGGGGCACAGAGCTCAGAAAAAGCAATGTGACAGACTTGTAGCAACATAAATCAGTGAGTTATTTTATTATGTCTCCCCTCTCGCTGTGAGATGGGGATACCTGTTAGGGAGAGGGAGAGAGAGAGAGCTATGTCCCATTACCGGGTGAATGAGTCGTCTTTGGGTACTGCAAGCCTGTGTCTTTATTGAAGGTTTGCTGTATGCTTGAGTGCTCGGTGGTGGGTGCTGATGGGGGGGATGTTGCTTTGCTGCTGCTTGTGGATGGGAAGGAGGAGCTGGGGGGGGGGCTTTGGGGCTCTAACTTTTAACTGTCATTCATTCTTCGGGACACTCATCTGTTTCTCGAGGATGGTTGAGAAGAAAAAGAATTTCAGGATACATATTGTATACATCTCTCTGACATTAAACGTTCCTATTGGAACCTATTGAAATATAGGCAATTTCAAAAAATTGGTGCACAATAGGAAAATTTGCATGGTGATTTTCAAAATCAGCAGCCTAAAGTCTGGAAGATACACCCAAAAGAATCGAAAAGCAAGATCTTTGTTGGTTATTGAAAACTAGGAGATAAGGTTCAAATTTAATTGTCATTCAACCCTACCCATGAATACAGCCAAATGAAACAGTATTCCTCCAGGGACAAGGTGTAAAACACAGTATCAATGGTCACATACAGCACAAGGCACATACTGCACATTAAGTCAGCAGTAAAATACAGTCACACAAAAAAAATAGTCCAAGTCCCTGTGGTAGTCTGCAGCTGATCAGAATACTTGCCTTCTGCCAAGCAAAGACAGGGGGCTCAGCACTTATTCCAGTGTTGCCGCCGTGCAAAACCGCATCCAGCATTCCGGTGGAAGGACCATCGGCTTGAGGGCCAGTGATCACCATGACCGAGGCCACTCTGCTCCCCACCGTCCATTCGCCAATACGCCACTGCAGCATTCCACACCACCGATGTCCGACAGGGTCCGGTGATCACAAGAGAAGCGACTAAGATGATCACTCGCTGTTAGATCACAGCGCCTTCACGTACCAACGCCTCTTGGTCGCGGTCCACACCGACATCCAGCTCCTTCAGTTTCTCCACCAAAAAGCAACTCGCTGGTGGGGCAGACCTGCAGTACTTTAAGCTTGTAATGTCCAACAGCGTCTTGCAATCATTAAAAAAGTGTTTAAGAAAGAACAATAACCCCTCTGGTTGACCCCGTAGAAGCCGCTGCGTTCGAGCACACCGCGATCTTACCAGAAGATGGCAGGTGAATTAAACAGGTATTTTGCAAAAGTCTTCAATACAGTATTACAACATCCCAGAAATAGCCATAAAGAGGGAATTGGAGGGAAGGAACTCAGAAATCACCAGGGAAACTGCACTGAGAAAATTGTTGGGATTGACAATGTTCTAATTTCTGATGTTTGTTTTCCGGATTACTTGAAGGAAGTGGCTTGTGAGATGTTTGACACTTTGGTTTTAATTTTCCAGTATTCCCTCATTTTGGGGTACAATCCATGAGATGACAGAAAAGCAGGCGTACACTTAGTGGCCACTTTATTAGGTACACCTGCTCGTTAATGCAAATAACTAATCAGCCAATCACGTGGCAGCAACTCAATGGCATAAATATGCAGACGTGGTCATGGGGTTCAGTTGCTGATCAGACCAAACATCAGAACGGGGAAGAAATGTGATCTAAGTGACTTTGACTGTGGAATGATTGTTGGTGCCAGTTTGAGTATCTCAGAAACTGCTGATCTTCTGAGATTTTCATGCACAGCAGTTTCTAGAGTTTACAGAGAGTGGTGAGGAAAACTAACCAACACTCAGTGAGCAGCAGTTCTGTAGGTGCGATGACCTTTGTAGTGAGAGAGGTCAGCCAGACTAGTTCAAGCAAACAGGAAGGTGACAGTAGCTCAAATAACCACACGTTACAACAGTGATGTGCAGAAGAGCATCTCTGAATGCACAACACGTTGAACCTTGAAGTGGGTGGGCCACAGCAGCAGAAGCCCATGGACACACACTCAGTGGCCACTTTATCAGGTACACAAGGTACCACAGAGTGTAGTTTATTTGTTCAGAAAGGGAGGGAGACATGAAATGGGAAAAACAGGCCAGTTAACTTAATGCCCATTGTGGGAAAATATCAGAGCAGTTACAGTAGACAACGAAGATTTTGCTTCCTGAATACTTTTGGGTATATCTTATGGATTTTGGGCTGCTGATCATGAAAATCACATTGAAATTTCCGTATCACCCGCAATTTTTTAAAGTCGCCTGTATTTGTTATTTCAATTCATAATTCAAGTCAGAATAGCTGATGTCAAGATTAAGGAAGGTTATTTTTGTTGGTCTGCAAATCAAACAGGTAATCAATGGCAGACATTTTGAAGAGGGACCAGAGAAAATCGAATAGAAGGACTCAAGGATGTTGTTGAAATTTTTGTTGGCAACTACAGAGCACCAAACGCCTGGCGGCTGGTTGACAACATGCTTCAAGCATACAAAACCATGAAGTGCAACACGTCACTAAAGATTCATTTCCTGCTTTCCCATCTAAACATCTTCCCTGCAAATCTTGGCGCTGTCAGTGATGAACTTGGTCGCCAGGACACTGTGGTCATGGAGAAACGGTATCAGGGAAACTGGACTCCGTCAATGCTGGCTGATTATTGTTGGACACTTAAGTGAGAAGCCTCAGACACTGAGAACAAACACAAATTATCAACAAAAAGTTTTTAGCTTAGTTGAACTATTGCAAAGCGTCAGCACCAATATGCAATTAAACACATTATATCTAATAAAAGTTACTTTCTTGTTTCTCCAAATTCCTATGTGATACAAGTAGTCTGAAGTTATATTTGTGTTCAACTTCCAGCGGTCTATCATAAACAAAAAAATTCTGATGATGCAACACTTTAAAAAAAAAGTGATATTAAAGGCATTATAGCAGGGCATTTAAAATAATTCCAAGGATTCAGATGAAATAAACACAGTTTTGTGAAAGGGAAACAGTGTTTGACTAATTTATTGGCATTATTGCAAGAATTAACTCGACTTGTGTTTGGATAAAGGTGAACTGGTGGAAATAATTACAGAGGATTTGAATTGGTACCATAGGAAAACTTACAGGGGAAAATCAAACTCACGGAGGAGATGGTAACACACAGGTGTGGACAGGAATTTACCTGACAAACAGACAAAAAAAAGACAAATGATAAACACAAGAGATTCTGCAGATGCTGGAAATCCAGAGCAATGCACACAGAACACAGGAGGAACTCAGCAGGTCAGGCATCATCTCTGGAGAAGAATAAACAGTTGACATTACGGGCTGAGACCCTTCATCAGGACAGGAAAGGAAGGGGGAGATGCTAGAAGAATAAGGTGGGAGGGGGAGGGAAGGAGGGGGCATGCTAGAAGGTGACAGATGGGTAGGAGGAGGGGGGAATGAAGTCCAAAGCTGGGAGATGAAAGTTGGGAAAGGTAAAGCACTGGAGAAGAAGAAATCTCATAGGAGAGAAGAGTGGACCTTGGGAGAAAGGGAAAGAGAAGGGGCACTAGAGGTAGGTAAGAGGCAGGTGAGGAGAAGAGGTAAGGGGAGAGGCATTTGGCTTCACTTATCACCTTCTTATTCTTCTAATTCTTATTCCTCTTCCCACCCTGTCTCTTGCAAAAATGCTATCCCCTTCTCACAATTCCTCCATCTCCGCCGCATCTGCTCTCAGGATGAGGCTTTTCATTCCAGGATGAAGGAGATGTCTTCCTTTTTTAAACAAAGAGGCTTCCCTTCGTCCACCATTAACTCTGCTCTCAAACGCATCTCTCCCATTTCCCACACATCTGCCCTCACCCCATCCGCCCGCCACCCTACTTGGGATAGGGTTCCCCTTGTCCTCACCTACCACCCCACCAGCCTCCAGGTCCAACGTATAATTCTCTGTAACTTCCGCCACCTCCAACGGGATCCCACTACCAAGCACATCTTTCCCTCCCCCCCCCCCTTTCTGCTTTCTGCAGGGATCGCTCCCTACGCGACTCCCTAGTCCACTCGTCCCCCCCATCCCTTCCCACCGATCTCCCTCCTGGCACTTATCCTTGTAAACGGAACAAGTGCTACACCTGCCCTTACACTTCCTCCCTCACCACCATTCAGGGCCCCAGACAGTCCTTCCAGGTGAGGCGACACTTCACCTGTGAGTCGGCTGGTGTGGTATACTGCATCCGGTGCTCCCGGTGTGGCCTTTTATGTATTGGTGAGACCCGACGCAGACTGGGAGACCGTTTCGCTGAACACCTACACTCGGTCCGCCAGAGAAAGCAGGAATTCTCAGTGGCCACACATTTTAATTCCACGTCCCATTCCCATTCTGATATGTCTATCCAATGCCTCCTCTACTATCAAGATGAAGCCACACTCAGGTTGGAGGAACAACACATTATATACTGTCTGGGTAGCCTCCAACCTGATGGCATGAACATTGACTTCTCTAACTTCCGTTAATGCCCCTCCTCCCCTTCTTACCCCATCCCTGACATATTTAGTTTGTTTTTTTCTCTCTCTCTGCCCATCACTCCACTTGTTCTCCATCTCCCTCTGGTGCTCCCCTCCCTCTTTCTTTCTCCCAAGGCCTCCCATCCCATGATCCTTTCCCTTCTCCAGCTCTGTATCCCTTTTGCCAATCACCTTTCCGGCTCTTAGCTTCATCCCACCCCCTCCGGTCTTCTCCTATCATTTCGCATTTCCCCCTTCCCCACTACTTTCAAATCTCTTAGTATCTCTCCTTTCAGTTAGCCCTGACAAAGGGTCTCGGCCCGAAACGTCGACAGTGCTTCTCCTTATAGATGCTGCCTGGCCTGCTGTGTTCCACCAGTATTTTGTGTGTGTTGTTTGAATTTCCAACATCTGCAGGTTTCCTCGTGTTTGCTCCAAAATGTTGTGGTAGACTACAACTAAAGGTCATAGGTTAAGGGTGAAAGGTGAACATGAAGAGGAACTTCTTCACTCAGAGAGTGTGGAACAAGCTGTCAGCACAATTGGTGGATGTAGGGGCAATTTCAACATTGAAGAGGAATTTGGATAGGTTGAGGGATGGGAGGGTTATGGAGGGCTATGGTCCAGGTACAGGTCAATGGGAATAGGCAGTTCAAATGGTTTGGCATGGACTAGATGGGCTAAAGGGCCTATTTCTATACTATACCTCTCTATGACTGTGGGAAATGAGGAAGAATCCATTTCAGGTAATGTAATGGGTGACAGATAACACATATTGTTCATAGTAGAAACCGTTGTACGTAATTCACAAACACTGTCATTGGGTTGTTGTGTTCACTCTAAGAGACGGTGTCTGACATAACGGGGTCAGTGTTAGGCTTTTGGCTTGTTGGTAATGGAAGTAAAGGGCTGCAGCTTTTGTTAAGCACATAAAACTAACTCCTGCATGTTTTATTCACAAACTCCTACACCATCACCCTGTTCTGGGACAGGAGCCCCACCTACAATACCCAGTGTTTGTCCCATCTGGATGATGATTCTTGGTGTCTGGTGGACAGGAACAATATAACAATGGATGAGTCAAAGTTGGGTGATGGGGCCTCCTGTCAGGCCTGTTCCCACTGACACTTCTCAGCCTTCACATAAAGGCACCTCCTGCCAATAGGATTCACCAGCCACTCATTTCAGACTCATTGCCTGCAGCCTATTTAAACCCATCCCTCACCTACAATCCTCGTTCACTCATCAAACTAGCTGACCACAACCGGGTGGCCAAGCTTTCACTCTCCATGTCTAAAGTTTACCTGGTTGCCTGCTCCCTTTAGTTTCTGTTCTCTCTCGGTTTGCAGCTCATCGTGTTTAATTATTTTGTGGTGTGTCATTAAAGTTATTGCTGACCACTGAATCACTTTTGGACCAAGCTTCTTCTACATTCCCTGACACCTCCATTCTTTACAATTTACGTAAGTAACTCAAGTCAAAGTATCGTATTCTTTGACTGCTAAATTTGCTGCTAACTCTGCCATGGGTGGTCTCAAGCCCGGCGGCAAAAGGAGGAGGTTTGGGTATGGGGCTAGCAACCCCATCCCGTAGGAACCCAGAGATACAGGAATGCAACAGAAGCTCCAAATTCCTCGTCTCCGGGAGAGGAAGGATCTTCGAAGATGGGCTCCACATTAGGACAACTTGAAAGACTGGCCCAGGACAGAGGACTTTGGTGAGCTGCTGTCCCAGTAGGAGTGAGGAGAAGAATAAAAATAATAATAATTTACTGCTGATACAGAGATAAGGAGGAAAATAATTAATGAAGCAGGCTGAAATGTGGTTAGATGGGCCAAAAGGATGGGTAAAGATCTGATAAATGGAGTATACTGAGGGAAATAGAGACATTGGTAGGAAAATGTTTAAAAGGTACACTATTTAAATGGTGAAAGATTGCATAGCTCTGAGATGCAAAGGGACGTGGGCGTGTTAATGGATTACTCTAAATAGGTGGATGACTCCCCCAGTAGAGAGTATTAGTTATTAATAGTAATTAGGAAATCTGACGAAATGTTAGAGGTATGGAATTGTTAGGTAGTGAGGTAATGCCTCAGTTTGCTTAAGGCATTGGTGAAGCCTTATAAGTTTTGTTGGCACTATTAGACTTCTTGAGTGAAAAAGTCCCTACATGACTGTTGTACATTCATCCCTTCCCACCGATCTCCCTCCTGGCACTTATCCTTGCAAGCGGAACAAGTGCTACATCTCCTCCCTCACTATCATTCTGGGCCCTAAAGAGTCCTTCCAGCTGAGGCAACACTTCACCTGTGAGTCTGTTGGGGTGCCCGGTGTTTCCAGTGTGGCCTCCTGTATATTGGTGAGACCTAACGTAGATGGGGAGATCGCTTCACTAAGCATCAGGAAAAATAGGATCCACCAGTGGCCACCCTTTTTAATTCCACTTCCCGTTCCCGTTCCTATATGTCTATCCATGGCCTCCTCCACTGTTGTGATGAGGCTACACTTAGTTTGGAGGAGCAACACCTTATATTCCATCTAGGTAGCTTCCAACTCGATGGCATGAGCATTAATTTCTCGAACTTCCGGTAATGCCCCCTACATCCCCTTTCCCTCTCCATTCCTCATTTCCTTTTTTCTCTCTCACTTTATCTCCATTGACTCCCTCTGGTGCTCCTCCCTCCTTTTCTTTCTTCCAAGGTCTTCTGTCTCTTTCACCCATCAACTTCCCAGCTCTTTGCTTCATCCCTCCCCCTCCAGGTTTCATCTATCACCTTGTGTTTCTCTCAACCATCCCCCCACCTTTCAAGCCTACTCCTCAGCTTTTCTTCACCAGTCTCAGCCCAAAACGTCAACAATACTCTTTTCCATAGATGCTGCCTGGCCTGCTGAGTTCCTCTGGCATTTTGTGTGTGTTGCTATAGTTACATAAGGGTTTGACACCTTTTCATTCTTATTACATGTGCTGAGACTGTGTGAACTTTGATTGACTTTTCTTATCTAAGGAACTTACCTCATCTGAACTATAAAGATGATAGATTTTTCAAAGGCGCTGTCTTCTTTTTTTGCATCTTTCAGAATCAGAATCAGGTTTAACATCACCAGCGTATGTTATGAAATTTGTTGACAGAGGTGAAGAAGCTGTTCCTGAATTGTTGAGTGTGGGCATTCAGGTTCCTGTACCACCCCCCAGATGGTAGCAATGAGAAGAGGGCATGTCCTGGTGTCCTTAATGATGGATGCCACCTTTTTGAGGCATCGCTCCTTGAAGATGTCCTGGATACTGGGGAGGCTAGTGCACATGAAGGAGCCGACTGAGTTTACAACAGAAGCAGAGGCAAGGGCAAGATTAGCAACTCAGGTCAATGGTGAAAGGTCAAAAGCACAGTAACACCTCCTCCATTTTCCTGTCTGATATTTTGTGCTTTCAGTGTCTGTGGTATTTTGCTTTTTGCCTCTATCTGATCTTTCATTTAGCTCGATAACTGCAAAGTAAGAATTGTCAGCGCCGGGTTTGTGAAACCGGTTACCTCAGCATGCACTAAGATCTATGATGAGATTAAAGTGACAAAATCTACTTGAGGCTTCGCTTCTTTTGATTAAACTGAAAATATTCATGGTACATGCAAATTAAAGCAACCGCTTTCTGTCCAGCAAGCAACACTTTGAACTCATTCCCAAAGCACTCTGACTAAACTAGACAGCGCCTAGGCAAATGGTTGCTAGTTACTGCCAAGGGTAGCTGGTGGTTCTCATACCCAGTGAGATAGGGATAAGTGAAGTCAGCTCTGGGTGGAGGAGATTCAATTTCTTATTTCTTACTGACTTACAGGTGTGGAGTAGGTCCTTCCAGTACATTAAGCCAAGTCACCGAGCGATCCCCCAATTTAATCCCGGCCTAATCACAGGACCATTTACAGTGACCAATTGACCGACCAACCAGTACGCCTTTGGACTGTGGGACGAAACCAGAGCACCCGGAGGAAACCCACACAGTCACGGGGAGAACGTACAAACTCCTCACAGACAGCGGCAGGATGGCCAGGAAGTCGGTTCTGCAACGCTCCGTGGAGAGCGAAGGGCCTGACGAGGCACAGAAGATGTCATGGTCATCCACTGCAAACAAGGAAGACCCCAACCGGCCTATCAGTGGCACTTACAGAGCTCTACCAAGAGGGATTTCTCACAGGTCGATGGCGGATATTTAAAAATGGAGCTTTGAGAACTTTATTTCCCATACTTCTCCACCTTCCCCCTAGCCCATTTCCCACCAGTCTATCACTTCCCAGCTCTCTACTTTATCCCTCCCCCCACTTCTTATCCTCCCTCGACCATCCCATGTTACTTCACTCCTGATGAAGGGTTTCGGTCTGAAACGTCGTTATTACTTCCTCCCATAGATGCTGTCTGGCTTGCTGAGTTCTGCCAGCTTTTTGTGTTTTTAATTTATTTCCAGCATCTGCAGATTCACTCGTGTTGCCTTTGAGAGCATTTGTTCATTGTATGTGGCCTATCAGCAGTGTCAACAAAGCCCTACGAACTACAGAAAAGTACAGAAGGGATAAGCAGAGCGGCCATTGTCGGGAGTAGGCCAGGGGCAAGAGTAGAAGCGACAGGCTTCAGCTCGGAAGAGGCGTCAGCTCTGTGCAAAGCATCTGTTAAGGTTTCCTTTTTGTTTCTTCCCCTTTCTTACCATTTAAATGGCTGTCGTGTGCTCTTTGTGCTGGATGTTGGAGAACTGGGTCTCCCGGGGAACTAGTGAAATGCATCCGGCTGCAACTCCCTGAAGACCGTGTTAGGGATCTGGAGCAGCAGCTGGATGACCTTCGGCCTGTACAGGAGAGCGAGGAGATCATCGATCAAAGTTACAGGGAAGTAGTCACCCTGAAGTTGTAGAGCTGAGTAGTGGGTGACTGTCAGGAGAAATAGAACTAGGTCGTTAGACGAGAGCACCCCTGTGGCCATTCCCCTCAAAAACAAGTATACTGCTTTGGATACTTTTGTGGGGGGGTGACCTCCCACGAGAATGCCACAGTGACTGGGTTACAGGCAGTGATCATGGGCCCATGTTGCAGAAAGGAAAGAGAGAGAAGGGAGTGGTGGTGATGGGGGACTCAATAGTGAGGGGAACAGACAGGAGATTCTGTGAAGATGAACAGGATGCCCGGATGGTATGTTGCCTCCCAGGTGCCAGGGTCAGGGATCCACAACATTTTGGAGAGGGAAGGAGCGGAGCCAGATGTCTTGGTACATATTGGTACCAATGACATAGGAAGGAAAAGCAATGACGTCCTGAAAAGAGAATTTAGAGAGCTAGGTAGAAAGCTGAGAAGTAGGACCTCCCGCGTAGTAACGTCTGGATTGCTGCCTGTGCAATACACCAGTGAGGGTAGAAACAGGATGATTTGGCAGTTAAATGCGAGGCTGAGAAGCTGGTGCAGCGGGCGGGGCTTCAGGTTCTTGGATCATTGGAATCTCTTTGGGCGGAGATATGACCTGTCAAAAGTGACAGGTTGCACCTGAACCTGAGGGGGGGGGGGGGGCAATATTCTTGCAGGCAGATTTGTTAGAGCTGTTGGGGAGGGTTTAAACTAATTTGGCAGCGGGGTGGGAACCAGAGTGAAGGGACTCAGGATAGGATAGATGGCAAAAAAGTAAAGATAGCGTGTAGTCAGACTGTCAGGAAGGGCAGGCAAGTGATGGGATTTAGCTGCAGCCAGCAGGCTGAGTATCAGATCATTAGGATAGCAAATACGGTACTCAAGGTGTTGTATCTAAATGCATGTAGTATAAGAAATAAGGTGAATGATCTTGTTGCAGTGTTACAGATTCCCAGGTATAATGTTGTGGCCATCACTGAATCGTGGCTGAAGGATGGCTGTAGTTGGGAGCTGAATGTCCAAGGTTACACATTATATCGGAGGGATAGGAAGGTAGGCAGAGAGGGTGGTGTGGCTCCACTAGTAAAGAATGGCATCATATCAGTAGAAAGATGTGACATAAGATCGGAAGATGTTGAATGGTTGTGGGTTGAATTAAGAAACTGCAAGGCCAAAAAGGATATTGATGGAAGTTATCTACAGGCCTCCCCACAGTGACTGGGAGGTGGACCACAGGTTACAAACAGGAAATAGAAAATGTGAGTCAAAAGGGCAATGTTATGGTAGTCATGGGAGATTTTAACATGCAGGTCAATTGGGAAAATCAGTTTGGTAATGGATCTGAAGAGAGTGAGTTTGTTGAATGCCTAAGAGAGCTTTTTAGAGCAATTTGTCATTGAGCCTACTAGGGTATCAGTTATACTGGATGGGGGTGTTATGTAATGAATTGGAGGCGATTAGGGAGCTTAAGGTGAAAGAACCCTTAGGAACCAGTGATCACAATGTGATTGAGTTCAACTTGCAATTTGAAAGGGAGAAAGTGAAGTCTGATGAAGCAGTGTTTCAGTGGAGTAAGGGAAATTACAGTGGTATGAGAGGAGAGTTGGCCAAAGTAAATTGGAAGGAGCTGCTGGCATGGATGTCAGCAGAGCAGCAATGGCATGCATTTCTGGGAAAATAAGGGAAGGTGCAGGACACATGTATTCCAAAAATGAAGAAATACTCATGGTAAAATAGTACAACCATGGGTGACAAGGGCCATTGTAAAAGCAAAAGAGAGGGCATAGAACAAAGCAAAAATATAGAGGATTGGGAAGTTTTTAAAAACCTACAGAGAGCAACTAAAAAAATTGTTCCAAGGGAAAAGATGAAACATGAAAGCAAGTGAGCAAATAATATCAGAGTGGATGGTAAAAGCTTTTTCAAAAATGTTAAAAATAAAAGAGAAACGAGAGTGGATATAGGACTGCTAGAAAATGAGGCAGGAGAAGTAATTACTGGGGACAAGGAGATGGCTGATGAACGAAATGAGTATTTTGCAAAGTCTTCACTAGCAGTATGCCTGATGTTGTACTGTGAGAAGGTGGTATTGACAGTCAGCCCCATCCTGCTGTACGCTCTCACCGCCACAGCAAGGACAGCCTGTAGATCCTCCGGATATGGGCCACAAGAGCAAAGTCGCCTGCAGGACCCGCTCTCTATGGAGTTTGGTGGTTGCGCGGAGCCTCCTGATGTCAAAGAGGTTGCCATCTAATCTGACGTCCAGTGCCACACCGCTGCTGTCTTCAATAGACAGAAGTGGTTTGCCAGTGGAGTACCAGTGTCCCACCCACCCTACCTGCCTTCACCGTTGGTGATGAAAAGCTGTCAGTAGTGCCATGATCACCCAGCGTCAGCTGCAGTGGCTGGGGCACGTGATAAGGATGCCCCCATGTCGGCTACCCCGCAGAGTGTTATACGGCCAGCTACATCATGGTCGACGCTCAGCTGGAGGGCCGAAGAAGCGCTATAAGGATCAGATGAAGAATGCTTTAAGGAAGTGCAAGATCAGATCCAAGGACCTGGATGATGTTGCTGCTGACCGTAACACTTTGGTGACAGCTGTGTAGGGATGGGGTTCGTATTCTGGAGATGGAAAGAACAACCAGAAGACAGCAGAAGAGAACCAGGAGAAATGCAGCCATGGTTGCCATCACTAACACCACCACCACATATACATGTCCCACCTGCAATAGAACTTGTGGGTCCAGGATAGGACTGTATAGTCATCAAAGATCTCACCGTTAAAGGAGTGGGCATCGTCATCGGATTTCAATGGACAATCGAAGAAGTGTGAGAAGGAAGAGAAGTGGGTGCAGTTACTGTTACAAGAAAGAAGGTGCTCGAAAAGCTGAAAGACCTAAAGGTACATAAGTCACCCAGACCAGGGGAACTGCACCCTAGGGTTCTGAAAGAGGTAGCATTAGAAATTGCTGTGGCATTAGAAATGATCTTTCAAAAATCATTGGACTCTGGCATGGTGCCAGAGGACTGGAAAATTGCAAATGTTACTTAATCCTTTAAGAAAGGAGGAAAGCAGCAGAAAGGAAATTGTCGACCAGTTAGCCTGATCTCAGTGGTTGGGAAGATGTTGGAGTCTATTGTTAAGGATGAGGTGATGGAGTACTTGGTGACACAAGATAGTACAAAGTCAGCATGGGTTCCTTCAGGGAAAATCCTGTCTGATGTACCTGTTGGAATTCTTTGAGAAGATTACAAGTAGGATAGATAAAGGGGATGCAGTGGATGTTGTATATTTGTACTTTCAGAAGGCCTTTGACAAGGTGCCACACATGAGGCTGCTTACCAAGTTAAGAGCCCATGGTATTACAGGAAAGTTACTAACATGGTTAGAGCATTGGCTGATTGGTAGGAGGCAGCGAGTGGGAATAAAAGGATCCTTTTCTGGTTGGCTGCCAGTGACTAGTGGAGTTCTGCAGGGGTTGGTGTTGGGACCACTTCTTTTTATGCTGTATATCAATGATTTAGATGATGGAATGGAGGGGCAGGTAGTGTTGAGGAAAACAGGTAGGATGCAGAAGGACTTAGACAGATTAGGAGAATGGGCAAGAAAGTGGCAAATGAAATACAATGTTGGAAAAAGTATGGTCATGCACTTTAGCAGTAGAAATAAATATGTGGACTATTTTCTAAACGGGGAGAAAATCCAGGAATCTGAGATGCAGAGGGACTTGGGAGTCCTTGTGCAGAACACCCTGAAGGTTAACTTGCAGGTTGAGTCAGTGGTGAGGAAGGCAAATGCCACGTTAGCATTCATTCCAAGAGGTCTAGAATACAAGAGAAGGGATGTGATGCTGAGGCTTTATTAGGCACTGATGAGTCCTCACCTTGAGTATTGTAAACAGTTTTGGGCCCCTCATCATAGAAAAGATTTACTGGCATTGGAGAGGGTCCAGAGGAGGTTCACAAGGATGATTCCAAGAATAAAAGGGTTATCATACGAGGAATGTTTGATGGCTCTGGGTCTATACTTGCTGGAATTCAGAAGGATGAGGGAGAGTCTTATTGAAACTTTTCGAATGTTGAAAAGCCTGGACAGAGTAGATGTGGAAAAGATATTTCCCGTGGTGGGAGAGTCTAGGACAAGAGGGCACAGCCTCAGGAGAGAGGGGCGCCCTTTCAAGACAGAGATGCAGAGAAATTTCTTGAGCCAGAGGGTGATGAATTTGTGGAATTTGTTGCCACATGCAGCTGTGGAGGGCAGGTCATTGGGTTTGTTTAAGGCAGAGATTGATAGGTTCTTGATTGGACATGGCATCAAAGGTTACGAGGAGAAGGCCGGGAACTGGGGTTGAGAAGGAGATAGAATAAAAGGATCAGCCATGGCGGAGCAGGTTCGATGGGCCATATGGCCTAATTCTGTTCCTATGTCTTATGGTCTTATTGGACGACTGCTTGTACCATTGGACCAGGACTTCCGAGCCCGAGAGAGTGGAACTGCCCCAGTGCAATGGCTTTTCCACTTTAAACTCTCCTGCACGGGTTTCCTGTCATTGGCAGAGACCACGGACAACACCAATTAGCAAGTGGCAGGCACAACGATGAAGTCGCCGCTCCACACTGCTCCATTGACCCAGGTTCAGCCCTGCTTTCCCGCACTGTCCTTTTGGAAATTGCATGCTCTGCATGGTCCTACCTTCTAGTGCTGACATTATGGAGTTTCCATGCTCCTCTTATGACCAGGTGGTCCTACCTTCTAGTGCTGATGTTGTGGAGTTCGCACCTTCTCCTTCTGACCACGTGGATTTCTCATGCACATCAAAGCCAGTTTGTTGGCTGCAATAAATTACACCGAGTGTAGGGTGGGCGATGGCAGGATCAGAAGGGAATTTATGGGTCTTTCAAATAGCTGCATTACAAGGAAATGAGAAAGATTGGTCTGAGGGCTGGCATAGATTTAATGGGCTGAATGTCCGCCTATCATATTTTGAAAACATTACAAGGAGAGGAAACGGAAAGTGAGTCAAAAGGTAAATTCTGATGTTTACACATCGTCCTCATCATTATGTGCCACATCATATGATGTGGGCAATCATGGCCTTTCCATGACCACAGTAGATCTTGGCAAATTTTTCTACAGAACCGGTTTGCCATTGCCTTCTTCTGGGCAGAGTCTTTACAAGATGGATGACCCCGACCATTATCAATACTCTTCAGAGACTGTCTGCCTGGTGTCACTGGTCGCATAACCCGGACTTGTGATATTCACTGGCTGCTCCCGTGGCTTCCTGTGACCCTGATCGAGGTGGGGGGAGGTGGGGGTGCTACACCTTGCCCAAGGGTGACCTGCAAGCTGGCCTTACCTCTGGTAGAGGTGTATCTCACTCTGCCACGCAAAAAAGTTTCCTGAAAAGCTAAATAATGATTGCCAACCCCTTGCAAATGTGTGAGTGGGTGAATGTAAAATATTTTTATTTTCAACAAATATTTTTTAAGTTTTTGACTGTTCATTCAGACATTCTGAGTCAAACTCAGTTATGTTATGTCAGTTATGTCAGAGTGATACTTAATAAGAGATTTCAAAAGACACTTCATGTCTGTCCTTGCATTAAACCCACAGTCAAAAAGAGGAAACTTGTGCGGGGAGATTTACATCGAAGTCAGAATCAGAATCAGAATCAGAATTAATATCACCGGCATATGTCATGAGATTTGTTAACTTTGCAGCAACAGTACAAATGATAAAAAACTGAAATACAGATGGTATATATATGTATTATATATTAAATAGCTATAATTAAAGTAAGTAGTGTAAAAAATTAAGAAAGTAGTGAAGTAGTGTTCATGGGTTCAATGTCCATTCAGAAATCAAATGGCAGAAGGAAAGGAGCTGCTCCTGAATCACTGAGTGTGTGTCTTAGACCATAAGATATAGGAGCAGAAGTAGGCCATTCGGCCCATCGAGTCTGCTCTGCCATTCAATCATGGGCTGATCCAATTCTTCCAGTCATCCCCACTCCCCTGCCTTCTCCCCATACCCTTTGATGCCCTGGCTAATCAAGAACCTATCTATCTCTGCCTTAAATACACCCAATGACTTGGCCTCCACAGCCGCTCATGGCAACAAATTCCACAAACTTACTACCCTCTGACTAAAGTGATTTCTCCACATTTCTGTCCTAAATGGATGTCCTTCAATCCTGAAGTCATGCCCTCTTGTCCTAGACTCCACTACCATGGGAAATAACTTTGCCATATCTTATCTGTTCAGGCCTTTTAACATTCAGAATGATTCTATGGGATCCCCTCTCATTCTGAATTGCAGGGGATACAGCCCAAGAGCTGCCAGACATTTCTCATACGGTAACCCTCTCATTCCTGGATCATTCTCCTGAATCTTCTCTGAACTCTCTCCAACGTCAATATATCCATTCTAAAATAAGGAGCCCAAAACTGCACACAATACTCCAAGTGTGGTCTCACGAATGCCTTATAGAGCCTCAACATCACATCCCTGATCTTATATTCTATACCTCTAGAAATTAACGCCAACAATGCATTTGCCTTCTTCACCGCCAACTCAACCTGGAGGTTAACCTTTAGGGTATCCTGCACAAGGACTCCCAAGTCCCTTTGCATCTCTGCATTTTGAATTCTCTTCCCATCTAAATAACGAGGTGACCTACAGGGAGGAAGTCATCTCTCTGACACAGTGACGTCAAGAGAACAGGCTCTCCCTCAGTATCACAAAAACAAAGGAGCTGGTTGTGGATAATAGGAAGAATAGAGATGGGCTAACCCCTATTGCCATTAATGGATCTGGGTTTGAGGGGTAAACAGCTTTAAGTTCCTCGGCATTCACATCACCGAGGACCTCAAGTGGTTTGTACACACCGGCTTTGTGGTGAAAAAAGCACAACAGCATCTCTTTCATCTCAGACAGTTGAGGAAGTTTGGTATGGACCCCCAAATCCTAAGAACTTTCTACCGGGGCACAATTGAGAGCATCCTGACTGGCTGCATCACTGCCTGGTATGGGAACTGTACTTCCCTCAATCACAGGACTCTGCAGAGAGTGGTGTGGACAGCACAGCGCATCTGTAGATGTGAATTGCCCATGATTCAGGGCATTTACAAAAACATGTGAAAAAAGGGCCCGAAGAATCATTGGGGACCTGAGTCACCCCAACCACAATCTATTCCAGCTGCTACCATCCGGGGAACAGTACCGCAGCATAAAAGTCAGGACCAACAGGCTCCGGGACAGCTTCTTCCACCAGACCATCAGACTGATTAACTCATGCTGATTTGAGTGTATTCTATGTTACATTGACTGTTCTATTTATTATAAATTACTATGATTTCACATTGCACATTTAGACGGAGACGTAATGTAAAGATTTTTACTCCTCATGTACATGAAGGATGTTAAAAATAAAATCAATTCAATAACAGTCTGCCTGTTTAATTCTTTCACCGAAGTGCATGACCATACCCTTTCCAACACTGCATTTCATTTGCCACTTCTTTGCCTATTCCCCTAAACTATCTAAATTTCTCTGCAGGCTCTCTGTTTCTTCAACACTACCCACTCCTCCACCTATCTTTGTATCATTAGCAAATTTAGCCACAAATCCATTAATTTCATAGTCCAAATCATTGCCATACATCATAAAAAGCAACGGTCCCAGCACCGACCCCTGTGGAACTCCACTGGTAACCGGCAGTCATCCAGAATAGGATCTCTTTATTCTCACTCTCTGTTTTCTGCCGATGCTAGTAACACCACTGTAATTCCACGGGCTCTTATCTTGCTAAGCAGCCTCATGTGCGGTACCTTGTCAAAGGTCTTCTGAAAATCCAAGTACACAACATTGACTGCATCTCCTTCGTCTACCCTGCTTGTAATTTGCTCAAAGAATTGCAGTAGGTTAATCAAGCAGGATTTTCCTTTCAGTAAACCATGCTGGCTTTGGCCTATCTTGTCATGTGCCTCCAGGTTCTCCGTAATCTCATCCCTAATAATCGATTCCAACAACTTCCCAACCACTGACATCAGGCTAACAGGTCTATAGTTTCCTTTCTGCTGCCTCCCACCCTTCTTAAATACCGGAGTAACATTTGCAATTTTCCAGTCATCCGGTACAATGCCAGAATCTATCAATTCTTGAAAGATTATTGTTAATGCCTCTACAATCTCTCCAGCTATTTCCTTCAGAACCCGAGGGTGCATTCCATCAAGTCCAGGAGATTTATCCACCCTCAGACCATTCAGCTTCCTGAGCACCTTCTTAGTCGTAATTTTCACTGCACAAACCTCACTTCCCTGACACTCTTGAATGTCCGGTTTCCTACAGACATCTTCCACTGTGAAGACTGATGCAAAATACACATTCAGTTCCTCTGCCATCTCTGCATCTCTCATTACAATATCTCCAGTGTCATTTTCTATTGGTCCTATATCTACCCCCAACTTTCTTTTACCCTTTATATACTTAAAAAAGCTTTCAGTATCTTTGTTGATATTAGTCACCAGCTTTCTTTCATAATTCATCTTTTCCTTCCTAATGACCTTCTTAGTTTCCTTCTGCAAGTTTTTACAAGCTTCCCAATCCTCTATCTTCCCACTAGCTTTGGCTTCCTTGTGTGCCCTCTCTTTTGCTTTTACTTTCGCTCTGACTTTACTTGTCAGCCACAGTAGTGTCCCCCTTCCATTCAAAAATTTCTTCTTATTTGGATTATATCTGTCTTGCACTTCCCTCATTTTTCACAGAAACTCCAGCCATTGCTGCTCTGCTGTCCTTCCTGCTAGTGTCCCTTTCCAGTCAACCTTGGCCAGTTCCCCTCTCGTGTCATTGTAATTTCCTTTATTCCACTGAAATACCGACACATTGGAATTTAGCTTCTCCTTCTCAAATTTCAAAGTGAACTTGATCATATTGTAATCACTGTTCCCTAAGGGTTCCTTAACCTTAAGCTCCCTTATTACCTCCGGATCATTGCACGACACCCAATCCAACACAGCCGATCCCGTAGTGGACTCAACAACAAGCTGTTCTAAAAAGCCATCCCTTAGACAGTCTACAAATTCTCTCTCTTGAGGTCCAGCACTGGCCTAGTTTTCCCAATCCACTTGCATATTAAAATCCTCAACCATTATCATGAAATTGCCCTTCTATCCCCTGGTGTAACTTGTTATCCACATCCCAGCTGCTGTTTGGAGGTCTTCAGGCTTCTGCACCTCCCTCCTGATGATGGCAATCTGAAGAGGACATGTCCTTGGTGATGGGGGTCCTTAATGATGGATGCTGCCTTTTAGAGGCGTTGCTCCTTGAAGATGTCCTGGACATTACAGAGTGTACGGCCATGATGGAGCTGACTAATTTTACCACTCTCTACTGCTTACTTTGATCCTGTGCAGTAGCCTCCACCCCACCCTCCCATGTCAGACAGTGATGCAGCCAGTCAGATGTTCTCCAGGGTACATCTGTAGAAGTTTTTGAATGTTTTAGGTGATAACACAAATTTCCTCAAACTCCTAATGAAGTATAATCACTATCTTGCTTTCTTTGTAGCCGCACCAATATGTCAGAACCAGGTTAGATGCTCAGAAATACTAACACCGAGAAACTTGAAATTGACTCACTTTCTCCACTTCTGATCCCTCTATGAGGACTGGTGTGAGTTCCCTCCTCTTACCCTTTCTGAAGTCGACAATCAGCTCTTTGGTCTTACTGACATTGAGTGCAAGGTTGATGTTGCGATAACACTCAATGTGCTGATCTATCTCATTCCTGTACGCCCTCTCGTCACCATCTAAGACTCTGCTACCAATGGTTGTGTTATCAGCAAATTTACAGTTGGCATTTGAGCTGTGCCTAGCCACACAGTCATGGGTACAGAGTCTTTGAAGATATCTGAAAGCAGAGAGCACGACAAGCCTTCCTGCTCTGAGCGGTGGACTCACTGGCAGAGTCTGTGCTTAATGGATGAGGTAATCCAGCTAACAAATATCTTATTTAAATGGGAGACTGGATCATGGATTCACACTGCCTAAAAGCAGTCCATTTTTGTCCATCATCACTGTGCTGGCCCTTTGCTAGAGTTATCCAGCAGCTGTTGCTTCAAAGTTCCAAAGATCAAAGTAAACTTATTATCAAAGTTCATCTATATAATCATATACAACCCTGAGATTTTCTTGTGGGCATACTCAGTAAGTCCAAGAACCATGATTGAATCAATTAAAGACTGCTCCCAACAGGGCAAACAAGCAACCAGTGTGCAAAAGACAACAAACTAGCAAAAACAAAAGAGAAAAAATAATATTAACAACAATAATTAATTAATTAATCAATCAATCAATAAATTAATTAATTAATAAGCAAGCAAGCAATAAATATTGAGAACATGAGACGAAGAGCCCTTGAAAGTGAGTCCATAGCTGTGGGAACATTTCAATGATGAGACAAGTGAAGTTATCCCCAGAGCTTCAAAAGCCCGATGGTTGAGGGATATTAACTGTTCCTGAACCTGGTAGTGTGAGTCAGAGGCTCCTGTACCTCCTTCCCGGTGGTAACAGTGAGAAGAGAGCACGTCCTGGGTGGTGGGGGTCCCTGATGATGGGTGCTGCTTCCTTGCAACAGCGGTCCATGTAGATGTTCCCAGTGGTAGGAGGGATCTAACCCTGATGGACTGGGCTATCCACCAGTTTTTGTAGGATTTTCTGTTCAAGGACAGAGGTGCTTCCGTACCAGGCTTGTTGGCCTGTAAATTTATCTTGGTCCAGGATTTAGTCCTGTTGTAATTTCTGAGTTTCCCGTCTCCTATAGGATGTTTTGTACTCAAGCCTTTGGGTTTAATTGTTGTATTTTTCTTGGTAATTTGGTTTATAATTCTCACATAATGACTTCAGACCTGTTGCCTTGACGTCGCACGTGATGAAGACCATGGAGCGGCTGATAATACAGAATCTGAGGCCACAAACCAGGCACGCCCGGGATCCTCTTCAGTTTGCGTATAAGGAGAAGGTGGGAGTGGAGGATGCTATCACGTATTTGCTGCACAAATCCCTCTCTCACCTAGATGGGGTCAGTGGTGCTGTGAGGATTACATTCCTGGACTTCTCTAGTGCCTTTAACACCATCCAGCCCAAGATCTTAAGGCACAAACTAACGGAGATGGGAGTAGACTCTCACATGGTGGATTGGATAGTGGACTTCTTGACAGAGAGACCTCAGTATGTGCGGTTGGGAGACTGTAGGTCTGACACGGTGGTCAGCAGCACAGGAGCGCCGCAGGGGACCGTGCTCTCTCCGGTCCTGTTCACCCTGTACACATCAGACTTCCAATATAACTCGGAGTCCTGCCATGTGCAGAAGTTCGCTGACGACACGGCCATAGTGGGGTGTGTCAGGAATGGACAGGAGGAGGAGTATAGGAAACTGATACAGGACTTTGTGATATGGTGCAACTCAAACTACCTGCGTCTCAATATCACCAAGACCAAGGAGATGGTGGTGGACTTTAGGAGACCTAGGCCTCATATGGAGCCAGTGATCATTAATGGAGAATGTGTGGAGCAGGTTAAGACCTACAAGTATCTGGGAGTACAGTTAGACGAGAAGCTAGACTGGACTGCCAACACAGATGCCTTGTGCAGGAAGGCACAGAGTCGACTGTACTTCCTTAGAAGGTTGGCGACATTCAATGTCTGTAGTGAGATGCTGAAGATGTTCTATAGGTCAGTTGTGGAGAGCGCCCTCTTCTTTGTGGTGGCGTGTTGGGGAGGAAGCATTAAGAAGAGGGACGCCTCACGTCTTAATAAGCTGGTAAGGAAGGCGGGCTCTGTCGTGGGCAAAGTACTGGAGAGTTTAACATCGGTAGCTGAGCGAAGGGCGCTGAGTAGGCTACGGTCAATTATGGAAAACCCTGAACATCCTCTACATAGCACCATCCAGAGACAGAGAAGCAGTTTCAGCGACAGGTTGCTATCGATGCAATGCTCCTCAGACAGGATGAAGAGGTCAATACTCCCCAATGCCATTAGGCTTTACAATTCAACCGCCAGGAGTAAGATATGTTAAAGTGCCGGGGTTGATTGTATTTAATGTATCTAAGTAAACTACTTAAGAACTTTTTAAAAGCTATTATTAATGCTTTTTGAGAGAGTGATTTAGATGCATATCATATTTTTACTGAGTTAAGTATTGTATGTAATTAGTTTTGCTAAAACAAGTGTATGGGACATTGGAAAACATGTTGAATTTCCCCATGGGGATGAATAAAGTATCTATCTATCTATCTATCTATCTATCTATCTACATTATGTGCCTTGTCGTGTGACTTGGGCAGTCGTTGTCTTATCCATGACCATGATTGTTCTTGGCAAATCTTTCTACAGAATAGGTTTGCCATTACCTTCTTCCGGGCAGTGTCTTTACAAGACGGGTGACCCCAGCCATTATCAATACTCCTCAGAGATTGTCTGCCTGGCGTCAGTGGTCACATACCCAGGACTTGTGATCTGCACCCGCTGCTCATACGACCATCCACCACCTGCTCCCATGACTTTACCTGACCCTGATCAGTGGGGGCAGGGGGGCAGTTTGCTAAGCAGGTGCTGCACCTTGCCCAAGGGTGACCTGCAGGTGAGCAGAGGGAAGAGGCACCTTGCACATCCTTTGGTAGAGACGTATCTCCACCTTGCCGATCATAAACAATGCCTCTGTGAAAAGCTTTGGTTTGCAAGCTGGCTATACAAAGTACTTCATTACAACAGTGCATTAATATAGTTCAATGGAAAGCAATAACAGTGCAGAATAAAGTGTTACAGTAACAGAGAGAGGTCAGTGCAGGTAGACAGTAAGGTGCAAGGACATACAAGGTAGATAGCCCATGTTATCGTACTAGGGGACTGTTGAATAGTCTTACGATAGAAGCTGTCTGAGCCTGGTGCTATGTGCTTTCTGGTTTTTTAATCTTCTGCCCAGTGGGAGGGTGGAAAAGAGAGAATGGGGTGAATGGGGGTCTTTGACTATGTTGTCCGCTTTACCGAGGCAGCACAGAGAGTAGACAGAGTCCGTGGATGGAAGGCTGGTAACCATGATGTGCTGTGCTGGGTCGACAACCCTGTGCTGTGTTGACAACCCTGTGCTGGGTCGACAACCCTGTGCTGTGTGCTCTGTGCTGGGTCGACAACTCTGCAACTTCTTGTGGTCACAGGCCATACCAAGCCAAGGCACATCCTGAGAAAAATTGGTAAGGGTCACATGGTAGGGGTCACAGTTCCTTTAGCTCCCCCCCCCCCGAAGAAAATGAACTATTGGTGAGCTTTCTTCGCTGTGGAGTCAACACGGTTGGACCAAGAGAGGTTATTGGAGATGTTCACTCTGAGGAACTTGAAGCGATCTCAACACTGTTGATGTAAATATGAACATCGATTTCTATAACTTCTGGACATTTCTCCCCCCTCCCTCTTCTCTCTTTTTCCACTCCTCATTCTGACTCCCCTCTCATCCGTCCTCCTCTCCTCACCTGCCAATCTCCTCCTTCCCTTTCTCCCATGATCCATCGTCCTCTCCTATCAGGTTCCTTCTTCTTCAATCCTTTACCTCTTCCACCTATCATCTCCCAGCTTCTTACTACTTCCCCCTCTCCCCACTTCCCCCTTCACCTGGTCCCAAACATCACCTGTCAGCAGTACGTGTGCTTGCACACTGTGTGTCAGACAGAGTGGTCAGCAGTACTGGGGTTCCACAGGGGACTGTCCTGTCTCCCTTTCTCTTCACTATCTACACCTCGGACTTCAGCTACAACACAGAGTCTTGCCATCTTCTGAAGTTCTCTGATGACTCTGCCATAGTTTGATGCATCAGCAGGGGAGATGAGGCAGTGACATCAGGGTGACAGTGGGAAACTTTGTCACATGGTATGAGCAGAATCATCTGCAGCTTAATGTGAACAAGACTAAGGAGCAGGTGGTGGACCTGAGGAGGGCGAAGGCACCGGTGACCCCTGTTTCCATCCAAGGGGTCAGTGTGGACATGGTGGAGGATTACAAATACCTGGGGATACGAATGGACAATAAACTGGACTGGTCAAAGAACACTGAGGTTGTCTACAAGATGGGTCAGAGCCATTTCTATTTCCTGAGGAGACTGAGGTCCTTTAACATCTGCCGGACGATGCTGAGGATGTTCTACGAGTCTGTGGTGGCCAGTGCTATCATGTTTGCTGTTGTGTGCTGGGACAGCAGGCTGAGGGTAGCAGACACCAACAGAATCAACAAACTCATTCATAAGGCCAGTGATGTTGTGGGGGTGGAACTGGACTCTCTGACGGTGGTGTCTGAAAAGAGGATGCTGTCCAAGTTGCATGCCATCTTGGACAATGACTCCCATCCACTCCATAATGTACTTGTTAGGCACAGGAGTACATTCAGCCAGAGACTGATTCCACCGAGATGTAACACTGAGCATCATAGGAAGTCATTCCTGCCTGTGGCCATCAAACTTTACAACTCCTCCCTCGGAGTGTCAGACACCCTGAGCCAATAGGCTGGTCCTGGACTTATTTCCACTTGGAATAATTTACGTATTATTTAATTATTTATGGTTTTATATTGCTATATTTCTTCACTATTCTTGGTTGGTGCGGCTGTAATGAAACCCAATTTCCCTCGGGATCAATAAAGTATGTCTGTCTGTCTGTCTGTCTGTCTTTCTCCCAACTTTTTATTCTGGTGTCTTCCCCCTTCTTTTCCAGTTCTGAAGAAGGGTCTCGGCCCAAAATGTCAACTATTTATTCATTTCCATAGATGCTGCCCGACCTGCCAAGTTCCTCCAGCATTGTGTGTGTGTGTGTGTGTGTGTGTGTGTGTGTGTGTGTGTGTGTGTGTGTGTGTGTGTGTGTGTGTGTGAGTGTGTGTGTGTGTGTGTGTGTGTGAGTGTGTGTGTGTGTGTGTGTGTGAGTGTGAGTGTGTGTGTGTGAGTGTGTGTGTGTGTCTGTGTGTGAGTGTGTGTGTGTGCGCGCTATGTAAATAAGAGTGTAACCCCTCCCCCACCATCCCGCCATCAATGGCCAACTCTTTTGTTTTTCCTTAATTTTGCTCATGTATGTTTGTGAAGAACTTTGAGATTTTTCCGGAAGGTGTGATCAGGCAGCCACATTTACTCAGTGAGTTGCCACTTTGTTAGGTACACCTGCTCGTTAATGCAAATATCTGATCAGCCAATCACGTGGCAGAAACTCAGTGCATAAAAGCATGCAGACATGGTCAAGAGGTTCAGTTGTTGTTCAGACCAAACGTCAGAGCGGAGAAAAAAATGTGATCAAGTTTGACCGTGGAATGATTGCTGGGGCCAGACGGGGTGGCTTGAGTATCTCAGAAACTGCTGATCTCCTGAGATTTTCATGCACAACAGTCTCTAGAGTTTATGGAGAATGGTGTGAAAAGCAGGAAACATCCAGTGAGTGGCAGTTCTGTGGGCAAAAATGCTTCGTTAATGAGAGAGCTTAGAGGAGAATGGCCAGACTGGTTCACGCTGACAGGAACTCAAATTATCACCGGTGTGTGTCGTGAAATTTGTTAACTTTGTGGCAGCAGTACAATGCAATACATGATGAATATAGAAAAAGAACAGAATTACAGATATTATATATATATGCATATTAAATAGTTAAATTAAGGTAAGTAGTGCAGAAAAAGAAATGTTTTAAAAAGTAGTGAGGTGGTGTTCATGGGTTCAATGTCCATTCAGAAATTGGATGGTAGAGGGAAGAAGCTGTTTGTGAATTATTGAGTGTGTGTCTTCACACTTCTATACCTCCTTCCTGATGGCAACTCGTTGCAACAGTGATGCACCATCAATAACTCTGAGACGTGGGTTAAGGTAGGCTTTTATTGGCTGGAAGAAAGCACAAGCAGCAAGTGACCACCACACAACATCCTGGAGACTGAGGGAGGAGCAGGGCCTCCAATCGCCTTAATACCGGGGTCTGTGGGAGGAGCCACAGGAGCAGTCAGCAGGGGGTCTGTGGGAGGAGCCACAGGATCAGTCAGCAGGGGGTCTGTGGGAGGAGCCACAGGAGCAGTCAGACAGGGTCTGTGGGAGGAGCCACAGGAGCAGTCAGCAGGGGTCAGTGGGAGGGGCCACAGGAGCAGTCAGCAGGGGTCTGTGGGAGGGGCCACAGGAGCAGTCAGCAGGGTCTGTGGGAGGAGCCACAGGAGCAGTCAGCGGGGGTCTGTGGGAGGAGCCACAGGAGCAGTCAGCAGGGGGTCTGTGGGAGGAGCCACAGGAGCAGTCAGCGGGGGGTCTGTGGGAGGAGCCACAGGAGCAGTCAGCAGGGGTCTGTGGGAGGGGCCACAGGAGCAGTCAGCAGGGGTCTGTGGGAGGGGCCACAGGAGCAGTCAGCAGGGGTCTGTGGGAGGGGCCACAGGAGCAGTCAGCAGGGGTCTGTGGGAGGGGCCACAGGAGCAGTCAGCAGGGGTCTGTGGGAGGGGCCACAGGAGCAGTCAGCAGGGGTCTGTGGGAGGGGCCACAGGAGCAGTCAGCAGGGGGTCTGTGGGAGGAGCCACAGGAGCAGTCAGCGGGGGGGGGTCTGTGGGAGGAGTCACAGGAGCTGTCAGCAGGGGGTCTGTGGGAGGAGCCACAGGAGCAGTCAGCAGGGGGTCTGTGGGAGGAGCCACAGGAGCAGTCAGCAGGGGGTCTGTGGGAGGAGCCACAGGAGCAGTCAGCGGGGGGGGGGGTCTGTGGGAGGAGCCACAGGAGCAGTCAGCAGGGGTCTGTGGGAGGAGCCACAGGAGCAGTCAGCAGGGGGTCTGTGGGAGGGGCCACAGGAGCAGTCAGCAGGGGTCTGTGGGAGGGGCCACAGGAGCAGTCAGCAGGGGGTCTGTGGGAGGAGCCACAGGAGCAGTCAGCGGGGGTCTGTGGGAGGAGCCACAGGAGCAGTCAGCAGGGTCAGTGGGAGGAGCCACAGGAGCAGTCAGCAGGGTCAGTGGGAGGAGCCACAGGAGCAGTCAGCAGGGGTCTGTGGGAGGGGCCACAGGAGCAGTCAGCAGGGGTCTGTGGGAGGAGCCACAGGAGCAGTCAGCAGGGTCAGTGGGAGGAGCCACAGGAGCAGTCAGCGGGGGTCTGTGGGAGGGGCCACAGGAGCAGTCAGCAGGGGTCTGTGGGAGGAGCCACAGGAGCAGTCAGCAGGGTCTGTGGGAGGAGCCACAGGAGCAGTCAGCAGGGTCTGTGGGAGGGGCCACAGGAGCAGTCAGCAGGGGTCTGTGGGAGGAGCCACAGGAGCAGTCAGCAGGGGTCTGTGGGAGGAGCCACAGGAGCAGTCAGCAGGGGTCTGTGGGAGGAGCCACAGGAGCAGTCAGCAGGGGGGGGGTCTGTGGGAGGAGCCACAGGAGCAGTCAGCAGGGGTCTGTGGGAGGAGCCACAGGAGCAGTCAGCAGGGTCAGTGGGAGGAGCCACAGGAGCAGTCAGCAGGGGTCTGTGGGAGGGGCCACAGGAGCAGTCAGCAGGGGGTCTGTGGGAGGAGCCACAGGAGCTGTCAGCAGGGGGTCTGTGGGAGGGGCCACAGGAGCAGTCAGCAGGGGGTCTGTGGGAGGAGTCACAGGAGCAGTCAGCGGGGGGTCTGTGGGAGGGGCCACAGGAGCAGTCAGCAGGGGGTCTGTGGGAGGGGCCACAGGAGCAGTCAGCAGGGGGTCTGTGGGAGGAGTCACAGGAGCAGTCAGCAGGGGGTCTGTGGGAGGGGCCACAGGAGCAGTCAGCAGGGTCAGTGGGAGGAGCCACAGGAGCAGTCAGCAGGGGTCTGTGGGAGGAGCCACAGGAGCAGTCAGCAGGGTCAGTGGGAGGAGCCACAGGAGCAGTCAGCAGGGGTCTGTGGGAGGAGCCACAGGAGCAGTCAGCAGGGGTCTGTGGGAGGAGTCAGCAGGGGGTCTGTGGGAGGAGCCACAGGAGCAGTCAGCAGGGGTCTGTGGGAGGAGCCACAGGAGCAGTCAGCAGGGGGTCTGTGGGAGGAGCCACAGGAGCAGTCAGCAGGGGGTCTGTGGGAGGAGCCACAGGAGCAGTCAGCGGGGGGTCTGTGGGAGGGGCCACAGGAGCAGTCAGCAGGGGGTCTGTGGGAGGAGTCACAGGAGCAGTCAGCAGGGGGTCTGTGGGAGGGGCCACAGGAGCAGTCAGCAGGGTCAGTGGGAGGAGCCACAGGAGCAGTCAGCAGGGGTCTGTGGGAGGAGCCACAGGAGCAGTCAGCAGGGTCAGTGGGAGGAGCCACAGGAGCAGTCAGCAGGGGTCTGTGGGAGGGGCCACAGGAGCAGTCAGCAGGGGTCTGTGGGAGGGGCCACAGGAGCAGTCAGCAGGGGGTCTGTGGGAGGAGCCACAGGAGCAGTCAGCAGGGGTCTGTGGGAGGGGCCACAGGAGCAGTCAGCAGGGGTCTGTGGGAGGGGCCACAGGAGCAGTCAGCAGGGGGTCTGTGGGAGGAGTCACAGGAGCAGTCAGCGGGGGGTCTGTGGGAGGGGCCACAGGAGCAGTCAGGAGGGGGGGTCTGTGGGAGGGGCCACAGGAGCAGTCAGGAGGGGGGGTCTGTGGGAGGAGCCACAGGAGCAGTCAGCAGGGGGTCTGTGGGAGGGGCCACAGGAGCAGTCAGCAGGGGGTCTGTGGGAGGGGCCACAGGAGCAGTCAGCAGGGGGTCAGTGGGAGGGGCCACAGGAGCAGTCAGCGGGGGGTCTGTGGGAGGGGCCACAGGAGCAGTCAGGAGGGGGGGTCTGTGGGAGGAGCCACAGGAGCAGTCAGCAGGGGGGGTCTGTGGGAGGAGCCACAGGAGCAGTCAGCGGGGGGTCTGTGGGAGGGGCCACAGGAGCAGTCAGCAGGGGGTCTGTGGGAGGAGCCACAGGAGCAGTCAGCAGGGGGTCTGTGGGAGGGGCCACAGGAGCAGTCAGCAGGGGTCTGTGGGAGGGGCCACAGGAGCAGTCAGCAGGGGGTCTGTGGGAGGGGCCACAGGAGCAGTCAGCAGGGGTCTGTGGGAGGGGCCACAGGAGCAGTCAGCAGGGGTCTGTGGGAGGAGCCACAGAAGCAGTCAGCAGGGGGTCTGTGGGAGGAGCCACAGGAGCAGTCAGCAGGGGGTCTGTGGGAGGAGCCACAGGAGCAGTCAGCGGGGGGTCTGTGGGAGGAGCCACAGGAGCAGTCAGCAGGGGGTCTGTGGGAGGGGCCACAGAAGCAGTCAGCAGGGGGTCTGTGGGAGGAGCCACAGGAACAGTCAGTGGGGGGTCTGTGGGAGGAGCCACAGGAGCAGTCAGCAGGGGGTCTGTGGGAGGGGCCACAGAAGCAGTCAGCAGGGGGTCTGTGGGAGGAGCCACAGGAGCAGTCAGCAGGGGGTCTGTGGGAGGAGCCACAGGAGCAGTCAGCAGGGGGTCTGTGGGAGGGGCCACAGAAGCAGTCAGCGGGGGGTCTGTGGGAGGAGCCACAGGAACAGTCAGTGGGGGGTCTGTGGGAGGAGCCACAGAAGCAGTCAGCAGGGGGTCTGTGGGAGGGGCCACAGGAGCAGTCAGCAGGGGTCTGTGGGAGGGGCCACAGGAGCAGTCAGCAGGGGTCTGTGGGAGGAGCCACAGAAGCAGTCAGCAGGGGGTCTGTGGGAGGAGCCACAGGAGCAGTCAGCAGGGGGTCTGTGGGAGGAGCCACAGGAGCAGTCAGCGGGGGGTCTGTGGGAGGAGCCACAGGAGCAGTCAGCAGGGGGTCTGTGGGAGGGGCCACAGGAGCAGTCAGCGGGGGGGGGGGGGGGTGTCCGGACAGGTATATGTAGTTCACCACACTCCCCCTCTCTCTCCCTCCCTCTCCCCTCTCTCTCTGTCTCCAATCGCCTTTATACCGGGGTCCATGGGAGGAGCCACAGGAGCAGTCAGCAGGGGTCTGTGGGAGGAGCCACAGGAGCAGTCAGCAGGGGGTCAGTGGGAGGAGTCACAGGAGCAGTCAGCAGGGGTCTGTGGGAGGAGCCACAGGAGCAGTCAGCGGGGGGGGGGGGGGGGGGCGTGTCCGGACAGGTATATGTAGTTCACCACACTCCCCCTCTCTCAGTCAGCGGGGGTGGGGGGGTGTCCGGACAGGTATATGTAGTTCACCACACTCCCCCTCTCTCTCCCTCCCTCTCCCCTCTCTCTCTGTCTCTTTCGCCTTTATACAGGGGTCTGTGGGAGGAGCCACAGGAGCAGTCAGCGGGGGTGGGGGGGGGGGGTGTCTGGACAGGTATATGTAGTTCACCACCAACAGTGCTGTGCAGAACAGCATCTTTGAGCGCACTCCATGTTGAACATTGAAGTGGAGGGTGCAGCAGCAGAAGACCATGGACGTACAACTCAGTGTATGTCCAGTCACGAAGTGTAAATGCGAAGCTTTCCTTCGCACGACTCCTTGTGAAAATGTCCTCTCAGTGAACCTGCGTAAATAACAGGCATCATTAATGCTCTCTTCAAATGTGTGTGACTAGATGCAAGGCAGTTCTTAAAACAGACAGGCCTCTGCAGTTCAGAGTCCTGAATGGTGCCCTCAGGCCCAGTTACCAGGCTGAGCGTCCCCGACCTGTGTTTTAAATGAACACACTTATTAACTGACAGATCAATCACACGCCTGTTTCAATGGGTACAGTCTGAGCTCGCAGTGCTCCTCTTTGACCCTGAGCTGACTTGCTGACCCCCCCAGCTTCAGTACACCTGTTTACATTTCCGTTCTGCCGCCCCTGCTGTGACCCACCTGTTGCAGAGGACCCCTCTCAACTCAGTGTCTTCAAAATGCCCTCTTCCCTCCGGGTTCTCATGGACGTGAGCTCATCCACACCCCAGCTGCTCTAAGGCGCTCTGGCCAAGGCAAGGGATGGGTAAACTCTCTTTGTGAACTTCACTTCTGAACGCTACGATTAAGTTTATTGTCTGCATGATTTTTTTCTCTCTGTACTTTGGGTATTTGATGGTCTTTTTATAATGGGTTCTTTGTTTAACAGCTGCCTGTTAGGAGACGAATCTCAAGGTTGAATAATGTTTATATACAGTAAATGTACTTTGAACTTCTTTCTCTTCAACTGTTGCTTATTGACATAAGTCGAGCAGGAGGTACAGAAGCCCGACGTCCCACACCACCTAGTTCAAGAACTCTGGTTAGGCCACACTTTTTTTTAAATTACAAAATCCTAATTACAAATATCGGTGCTATACAATATAAACAAAACAGTGGCAAACACAATTACTAAACTACGAATAGACAATAGACATTACACCAAAATGTTGCCATCTCTATCCACGATGGCATTTACACCCCGCGGAGCCCAACGGTCTCGAAACTCCTCTAACGTCGCCTTGGAGTACTGTGTCCAGTTCTGATCGCCTCACTATAGGAAGGATGTGGAAGCATTGGAAAGGGTACACAGGAGATTTATTTACCAGGATGCTGCCTGGTTTAGAGAGTGTGCATTATAATCAGAGATTAAGGGAGCTAGGGTTTTACTCTCTGGAGAGAAGGAGGATGAGAGGAGACATGATAAAAGAGTACAAGATATTAAGAGGAATAGATAGAGAGAACAGCCAGCGCCTCTTCCCCAGGGCACCACTGCTCAATACAAGAGGTCATGGCTTTAAGGTAAGGGGTGGAAAGTTCAAGGGGGATATTAGAGGAAGGTTTTTCACTCAGAGAGTGGTTGGTGCGTGGAATGCACTGCCTGAGTCAGTGGTGGAGGCAGATACACTAGTGAAGTTTAAGAGACTACTAGACAGGTATATGGAGGAATTTAAGGTGGGGGGTTATATGGGAGGCAGGGTTTGAGGGTCAGCACAACATTGTGGGTCGAAAGGCCTGTACTGGGCTGTATTGTTCTATGTTCTATGTAAGAACAGTTACGTCCCTTTCACTATTCAATTCTAGAACTAACCTGCACAGCCTGTGTTTGTTGTATCTACTATGAATGCTCACAATCCTACAAAAGGTAGTGAATAAGCCCAGTCCACCATGGGTAAAGGCCTCTCACCATTGAGGACATCCACACGAAACACTGTCACAGGAAAGCAGCACCCTTCATCAGGGACCTCACCACCCAGGACACGCTCTCTCCTCACTGCTGCCACCAGGAAGGTGGAACAGGAGCCTCAGGACTCGCACCACCAGGTTCAGGAACAGTTACTACCCCTCAAGCATCAGGCTCTTGAAACAAAGGAGATAGCTTCACTCAACTTCACTTGACCCATCACTGAAATGCTCCCAAAACCTATAAACTCACTTTCAAGGACTCTTCATCTCGTGTTGTCAATATTTGTTGTTTATTTATTTGTTATTATTATTATTTATTTATTTTTGTAGTTGCAGTTTGTTTTGTTTTTTACACACTGGTTGAACTGCCTAGTTAGTGCAGTCTTTCATTGATTCTATTATGGTTATTATTCTATAAAGGATTTGTTGAGTATGTGCAAAAGACAATGAATGTCAGGGTCGTACATGGTGACATATGTGTACTTTCATAATAAGTTTACTTTGAACTTTGAAGAAAATGAATCTTTATTGTGAAGTTGAATGAAATTATCTGCTCTGGTTCAGGACCCTGATGGTTGAGGGGTAATAACTGTTCCTGAACCTGGTGGTGAGAGTCCTGAGGCTCCCGTACCTCCTTCCTGATGGCTGAGGGGTAATAACTGTTCCTGAACCTGGTGGTGAGAGTCCTGAGGCTCCCGTACCTCCTTCCTGATGGCTGAGGGGTAATAACTGTTCCTGAATCTGGTGGTGAGAGTCCTGAGGCTCCTGTACCTCCTTCCTGATGGCTGAGGGGTAATAACTGTTCCTGAACCTGGTGGTGAGAGTCCTGAGGCTCCTGTACCTCCTTCCTGATTGCTGAGGGGTAATAACTGTTCCTGAACATGGTGGTGAGAGTCCTGAGGCTCCTGTACCTCCTTCCTGATGGCAGCAGCGAGAAGAGAGCGTGGCCTGGCGGGTGGGGGTCTCTGATGGGCCATTCTTCAGTACACGTGTAAAGGAGAAGGAAATGCCTGTTACCCTGGGTCCTATAACACATTAATAACTAAAAAATACAATAAATATAAATACCTGAAATGAACTTCTATACATAGATTGACTGGATCTCCAGAAGGAGATGTTAGGTGCAGTAAGGTGACTCTGAGAGGAAAGGATAAGGTAGTGGTGGTTGGGGTTGTGGAGGGGTGGGTCAATGCGAGGAAGAGTTGATCATCTCTTGCTTGAGAAAGTACCTGTTTTCGAGTTTGGTGGTCCTGCTGCTCCTCGCTGATGCGAGTGGGCAAACGTGAGCAGGGTGGGTGGGATCCTTCATGATATTGTTTGGCTTTTCCCAGCACCTTTCTGTCTATATGTCTGTGATGGCAGGCGGGCTGCTGCCAGTGATGTGTCAGGCATTTCGATCCTATGCTAAATGTCAATCTTGTGGGACATATTTATTATTTGTAACTTACCTGCGTTAACGTTACTTTATGTGTTTTGTGTATTGAGTTGTGCACCTAGATCCGAGGAGCGTTGTTTTGTTTAGTGGTAAACATGTATACATTTGAATGACAATAAGTGTGAATTTCTCATCCCAAATCTCTCTCATTCCCTTGATGCCCCTTTTGGGCCTATCCTGTTGTTTCTTTTCACGCCTTGTGGTGCAATTGGCAGCATTTTTGCTGTTTCCTTTGGGCCTGTCCTGTGCTCTTCCCTGCTCTCGTCCAGTGTTGTCACACAACATCCAGTTTCAGATGTATCTTGAGGGCACCACGATTCCCCAGCTGTACTGCTGACTTCAAGCTTAAGCTTCAACTTGGCCTCAAAGTTCACACCTGAGACTCTCACTTCACCAGGGTTAACTATTTTCAAAGTTCAAAATAAATTTATTATCAGAGTACATATATATCACCACTTACAACCCTGAGACTCATTTTTGATCAACTTTACTGCTTGGGGAAAGTACCTGTTTCTGAGTCTGGTGGTCCTGGTGATGATCAGTAATGATCCCTTTCCCTCTCAACCCCAACTCGGGGAGACTTCTCCCTGTATCCCTGACTTAAATATACCCAATGACTGCTGCCTCTGGCAATGAATTCCACAGATTCACCACTCTCCAGATTTGAAACACAACACAATCAATGAAAATCCTCACACAACAAGACAAACAAACAAGACCAGTGTGCGAAGGACAACAAACTATGCAAGTACAAAATAATTATAAATAAGTAAGCGATAAATATCGAGAACATGAGAAAGGGAAAGTGAGTCCTTGAAAGTGGTTGTGGGAACATTTCAGTGATGGGGGGAGTGAAGATATTTCTTCTGGTTCAAGAGCCTGATTGTTGAGGGGTGAATGTGATAAACTATGTGTATACCTGTCTGGACACGCCCCTCTGCTGACTGCTCCTGTGGCTCCTCCCACAGACCCCTGTATAAAGGCGATTGGAGGCACTGCTCCTCCCTCAGTCTCCGAGATGTTGTGGTCACTTTTGCAGCTAATAAAAGCCTATTGTTCGCCTCCCATCTCCGAGAGTTATTGATGGTGCATCAATTTTATTAGCAGCATTTTAAACCATGGAGAGCATTTTACGACCTGACAGATTGGATATTGACCCTCAATCTCCGGAAGCCAGCATCGCTTTTGAACTCTGGCTTGCATGCTTCCAATCGTACCTGGAGGAGATTCGTGTGACCGAGCCTGCAACGATGCACAAAATTCTCCTCTCCAGGGTCAGTCCGTGGGTCTACTCCCTGATCAGGGACCTGCCGACCTACCAAGGGGCACTGGACGCCCTCAAAAGACAGTACCTGTGGCCGGTGAACACCGTCTACGCAAGACATCGCTTAGCTCTGAGTTTGTCCGGGCCCTACAGACACTCGTGCGGGCCTGCGACTGCAGGGGACTGACGGCGGAACAGCATGCGGAGCTGCTAGTACGAGACGCCTTCGTTACGGGGATCAGGTCAGTGTACGAGCGCCAGCGGCTGCTGGAACACGCCGATCTTACCTTACATTCAGCGATCGAGCTGGCTGACACACTGGAGGCTGCTCTGCACGACGCTGAGACTGTCCAGGCGCGTGATCTCCCGCCGGCCTCATGGACGCCGCAGACCCCGCAACCCGCCAGCGTATCGACCACAGTTGCTTCCAGTCGCAAGTCCGCGCAGTGTTACTTCTGCGGACTCGAAAAGCACCCCCGAAAACACTGCCCGGTCTGAGAAGCGACCTGCTCCAGCTTCGGAAACAAGGGCCACTTCGCCAAGGCCTGTAAGTGCAAACCACGAGCGGGGTCGGGCAGCGCTGTGTGCGAGGCATGGGGGTCGCCATCTTTGTCGGTGCCACATCGCCCTGCCCCCGCCCCACGGGGGCTTACCGGGCACCTAGATGGCGATTCAACTCTGGCCTCCGTGACCCTTGACCAAAGCGCCCCACACCAGCTTGCAAGGTCATGATGGACATCCTGGTGGAGGGGCACAGGACTAGTTGCCTGTTTGACACGGGCAGCACTGAGAGTTTTATTGACCCGGACACGATGCAACGCTGCGGACTCGTGACACGGCCGGTAAGCCAGAGGGTCACCATGGCTTCTGGGTCGTATTCCACAGACATCCGGGTGGGTTGTGTAGCGACACTGGTGGTGCAGGGCACAGAATATCGGAACTTTGCGCTACTGGTCATGCCTCAACTGTGCGCGCCTGTGCTATTGGGGCTGGACTTCCAGAGCCACCTCGAAAGTGTGACTATGGCATATGACGGGCCCCTCCCACCGCTCACTGTCAGGAACCCTCAGTTTTGTGGGACTTCGTCATATACCCCGCTACTGACCCCACACACACAGCGACCCGCACATCCCACCCAACACCATGCCAACGGCCACGTTACTGACACCACTTGCAGCCTCTCCACCCTCAAGATTCCTCCCCCACTGCTGTTCGCCAACCTGACCCCCGACTGTAAACCTGTGGCAACTAAAAGCAGGAGGTACAGCGCGGGGGACAGGGCCTTCATTCAGTCGGAGATGCAGCGACTGCTCAGGGAGGGGATTGTTGAGCCAAGCACAAGTCCTTGGAGGGCCCAGGTGGTTGTTGTTCAGACCAGGCAGAAAAATAGGATGGTCGTGGACTATAGCCAGACCATCAATAGGTTCACGCAGCTTGACGCGTACCCCCTACCCCGCATCGCGGATATGGTCAATCAGATAGCTCAGTACAAGGTATACTCGACCATAGACCTGAAATCCGCTTATCATCAGCTCCCCATCCGCCCAGAGGACCGCCCCTACACCGCCTTCGAGGCGGGCGGCAGGCTCTATCACTTCCTGCGCGTCCCCTTCAGTGTCACGAATGGTGTCTCTGTCTTCCAGAGGGAAATGGACCGGATGGTGGACCAGTGCCAACTGAAGGCCACGTTCCCATATCTGGATAACATCACCATCTGCGGTCACGACTGGCAGGATCACAACACCAACCTCCAACGATTTTTCCAAGCAGCCAAAGCTCTTAACCTCACCTATAACAGGGACAAGTGTGTGTTCGGAACCACCCAACTTGCTATCCTTGGGTATGTCATGGAGAACGGGGTCATTGGCCCTGACTCCGACCGTATGCGCTCTCTGTTGGAGCTCCCTCTTCCCACCATCCTCAGAGCCCTCAAACGGTGCCTGGGCTTCTTTTCCTATTACGCCCAATGGGTCGCTCACTATGCAGACAAGGTCCGCGCGGCCTTCAGCCGCATTAAAGGGGACATTGCCAAAGCAACGATGCATGTGGTGGACGAGACCATTCCCTTCCAAGTAGAGAGTGATACCTGTACCGGCCTGGAAGGCTTAATGAGCCCCCTGATGCCCTATCACGGGGAGCGTGTGCCAGCGCGCAGCTCGACCAGCTATACACCCTCCATGCAGATCTTTGCCATCCGGGGGTCACCCGATTTTACCATTTCGTGAAAGTCCGGAACCTGCCGTACTCCCTTGAGGACATCAGGTCGATGACCAGGGACTGCCAAGTCTGCGCTGAGTGCAAACCGCACTTCTACCGTCCTGACAAGGCGCAACTTATCAAGGCCACCTGCCCCTTTGAGCAACTGAGTGTTGACTTTAAGGGCCCCCTTCCCTCCACCGACCGCAATGTCTACTTTCTCAACATAATCGACGAGTACTCGTGGTTCCCCTTTGCCATCCCCTGCCCCAACACCACTACCACGTCTGTCATAAAAGCCCTGCGCCAGCTCTTCACTCTGTTCGGATATCCCTGCTATATCCACAGTGATAGAGGGTCCTCCTTTATGAGTGACGAGCTGCACCAGTACCTGCTGGCTAGGGGTATTGCTACTAGTAGGACCACGAGCTATAATCCCCGGGGGAATGGACAGGTGGAGAGGGAGAATGCCACTGTGTGGAAGGCCACACTTTTAGCCCTTAGGTCAAAGGGATTGCCGGTCTCTCGCTGGCAGAAGGTCCTCCCCGAGGCGCTCCACTCCATCCGCTCCCTGTTATGCACGTCCACCAATGCCGCCCCTCATGAGCGACTCTTTTCTTTCCCCAGGAAGTCTGCCACTGGGACCACCCTACCGGCCTGGCTGATGTCCCCAGGGCCAATGCTGCTCCGGAAACATGCGAAGAGCAATAAATACTCCCCGATGGTCGAGAGGGTTCACCTACTTCATGCGAAATCCCAGTATGCCTACGTGGTCTTACCTGATGGGCGGGAGAACACGGTCTCCGTCCGCGACCTGGCACCCGCAGGAGCACCAGACCCCTACCCCGAACACTCCACGGTGACTATGAACCCCGTACCCACCGATTAATATACCCACGAGACACCGCGCACACCAAGCCCTACACATACTCCTCACGACACTCCCATACCGGGTGCCTCGCACACGCATGAGGGATTACTGACACCTAATGGGCTGGCACATCCAGTTAGGCCGGAACCAGCACAACCACCGTCACCGGTGCAGTCACCACTGGCACCTGTGCAATCACAGCCGGTGCTACGTAGATCGCAGCGACAGACTCGACCACCTGATAGACTTAACCTGTAAATATACCTGTAAGAAACTTCGCCCCATGGGGACTCTCTTTTAAAACAAAGGGGGGGTGAATGTGTATACCTATCTGTATACCTGTCTGGACACGCCTCTCTGATGACTGCTCCTGTGGCTCCTCCCACAGACCCCTGTATAAAGGCAATTGGAGGCACTGCTCCTCCCTCAGTCTCCGAGATGTTGTGGTCACTTCTGCTGCTAATAAAAGCCTATCGTTCGCCTCCCATCTCCGAGAGTTATTGATGGTGCATCAAGGGGTAATAACTGCTCCTGAACGTGAAATGAATTTTTTATTGCATATTTATTTATCTATTATTTATTATTAATTATTATTATTTCTTTTTGTATTTATACACAGTTCATTGTCTTTTGCACACTGGTTGCTTGTCTGTTCTGTTGGGTGCAGTCTTTCATTGATTCTCTTGTGTTTCATGTATTTACTGTGATTGCCTGCAAGAAAATGAATTTCAAGGTTATATATGGTGAAATGTGTGCACTTAACTTTAAACTTTGAACAATAAACTATCTTGACTCTGAGTTGACAGATGCCTCTGCTGTCTGAGTCCCGCCAACTCTGAACTGGCATCTCCCTCTAGTGGTGACACAGGAGACTGCAAATCATAGAATCTGCAGCACCGCAGAACCCTGGAGCAACTCAGTGCGAAAAGTTCCCTCTAATTCGTTCAGTTCCTACCATTAGCCCAGTTCAGTTCCTACCATTAGCCCAGTTCAGTTCAGACTGTTAGCCCAGCTCAGTTCGTACTATTAGCCCAGTTCAGTTCGTACCATTAGCCCAGTTCAGTTCAGACTGTTAGCCCAGTTCAGTTCGTACCATTAGCCCAGCTCAGTTCGTACTATTAGCCCAGTTCAGTTCGTACCATTAGCCCAGTTCAGTTCGTACCATTAGCCCAGTTCAGTTCAGACTGTTAGCCCAGTTCAGTTCGTACCATTAGCCCAGTTCAGTTTGTACCATTAGCACAGTTCAGTTCAGACTGTTAGCCCAGTTCAGTTTGTACCATTAGCCCAGTTCAGTTCGTACCATTAGCCCAGTTCAGTTCGTACCATTAGCCCAGTTCAGTTTGTACCATTAGCCCAGTTCAGTTCAGACTGTTAGCCCAGTTCAGTTCGTACCATTAGCCCAGTTCAGTTTGTACCATTAGCCCAGTTCAGTTTGTACCATTAGCCCAGTTCAGTTCGTACCATTAGCCCAGTTCAGTTCAGACTGTTAGCCCAGCTCAGTTCGTACCATTAGCCCAGTTCAGTTCGTACCATTAGCCCAGTTCAGTTTGTACCATTAGCCCAGTTCAGTTCAGACTGTTAGCCCAGTTCAGTTCGTACCATTAGCCCAGTTCAGTTTGTACCATTAGCCCAGTTCAGTTTGTAACATTAGCCCAGTTCAGTTCGTACCATTAGCCCAGTTCAGTTCGTACCAATAGCCCAGTTCAGTTTGTACCATTAGCCCAGTTCAGTTCGTACCATTAGCCCAGTTCAGTTTGTACCATTAGCCCAGTTCAGTTCGTATCATTAGCCCAGTTCAGTTCGTACCATTAGCCCAGTTCAGTTTGTACCATTAGCCCAGTTCAGTTCAGACTGTTAGCCCAGTTCAGTTTGTACCATTAGCCCAGTTCAGTTCGTACCATTAGCCCAGTTCAGTTCGTACCATTAGCCCAGTTCAGTTTGTACCATTAGCCCAGTTCAGTTCGTACCATTAGCCCAGTTCAGTTCGTACTATTAGCCCAGTTCAGTTCGTACCATTAGCCCAGTTCAGTTTGTACCATTAGCCCAGTTCAGTTTGTACCATTAGCCCAGTTCAGTTCGTACCATTAGCCCAGTTCAGTTCAGACTGTTAGCCCAGTTCAGTTCGTACCATTAGCCCAGTTCAGTTTGTACCATTAGCCCAGCTCAGTTCGTACTATTAGCCCAGTTCAGTTCGTACCATTAGCCCAGTTCAGTTTGTACCATTAGCCCAGTTCAGTTCGTACCATTAGCCCAGTTCAGTTTGTACCATTAGCCCAGTTCAGTTCAGACTGATAGCCCAGTTCAGTTCGTACCATTAGCCCAGTTCAGTTGGTACCATTAGCCCAGTTCAGTTCAGACTGTTAGCCCAGTTCAGTTTGTACCATTAGCCCAGTTCAGTTCAGACTGTTAGCCCAGTTCAGTTCGTACCATTAGCCCAGTTCAGTTTGTACCATTAGCCCAGTTCAGTTCAGACTGTTAGCCCAGTTCAGTTCGTACCATTAGCCCAGTTCAGTTTGTACCATTAGCCCAGTTCAGTTTGTACCATTAGCCCAGTTCAATTTGTACCATTAGCCCAGTTCAGTTCGTACCATTAGCCCAGTTCAGTTCAGACTGTTAGCCCAGTTCAGTTTGTACCATTAGCCCAGTTCAGTTCAGACTGTTAGCCCAGTTCAGTTTGTACCATTAGCCCAGTTCAGTTTGTACCATTAGCCCAGTTCAGTACGTACCATTAGCCCAGTTCAGTTCGTACCATTAGCCCAGTTCAGTTTGTACCATTAGCCCAGTTCAGTTCGTATCATTAGCCCAGTTCAGTTCGTACCATTAGCCCAGTTCAATTCAGACTGTTAGCCCAGTTCAGTTCGTACCATTAGCCCAGTTCAGTTTGTACCATTAGCCCAGTTCAGTTCGTACCATTAGCCCAGTTCAGTTCGTATCATTAGCCCAGTTCAGTTCGTACCATTAGCCCAGTTCAGTTTGTACCATTAGCCCAGTTCAGTTCGTATCATTAGCCCAGTTCAGTTCGTACCATTAGCCCAGTTCAGTTCGTACCATTAGCCCAGTTCAGTTCGTACCATTAGCCCAGTTCAGTTTGTACCATTAGCCCAGTTCAGTTCGTACCATTAGCCCAGTTCAGTTCGTATCATTAGCCCAGTTCAGTTCGTACCATTAGCCCAGTTCAGTTCGTACCATTAGCCCAGTTCAGTTCAGACTGTTAGCCCAGTTCAGTTCGTACCATTAGCCCAGTTCAGTTCGTACCATTAGCCCAGTTCAGTTTGTACCATTAGCCCAGTTCAGTTCGTATCATTAGCCCAGTTCAGTTCGTATCATTAGCCCAGTTCAGTTCGTACCATTAGCCCAGTTCAGTTCATAACGTTAGGCCAGTTCAGTTCATACCATTTGCCCACTTCAGGCCACAGAGCTATTCTTCACCGAAGTGCCTGTCCACATTGATTGTCCCGATCAAACTGTCAAAAATACCGTAGATTCCGGACTACAGAGCGCACCTGATTAAAAGCCGCTGGCTCTAATTTTAGAAATAAAATCAATTTTTTACTTGTAAAGGCCGCACCGGATTTTCGGCCGCACCGGATTTTCGGCCGCAGGTGTCCCACGTTGTAATATGAGATATTTACACAGAAAGATATTACACGTGAGGATTTTTTAACTTTTAATTAAATCCATATGGTAACAAAAACAAATACATATTGCAAATGCTTTTTTTCGAACCGTGCCCGTAACGCGGCTACTTTTAAATATACGTTGCGTATACTTCTTTACTGAACAACATTCCAATATCTCCTAACGACTGGTAAAAAATATATATACTGCAGCCTACCAGGAAAAGTTATTGATCGCCTTTAACTTAAAAGCAGCGTTTTGGCTCCGCCGCTCCCCCCCTCCTTTCCGTTTATCGCAAACTGGTATCCCACAAGACGCGGCGAAACCGGGTGTGACGTCATAGCATCCCGCGATGTAGTACAGAAAACAAATATAGTTAAAACCCTTCTAACTTTAACTAGAAAATGAATTACTAAGCGAAAATATTATAAACTAAATAACTGCCATAAAGGCAGCACAATGCTTTTCTTCGAGTGTTTTCCATGTTGATGAGGGTGAGTACAAATGACTGATTTACAATAATTTAATTGTGAAAGTGCGCTTGATTTATCGTACAATTTCATTGGACCTCTGTGAACTACTCATCAATTTTATTGGTCTACTGTTACGAGGCAAAATGTTTACGAGGTGGCATGAAAAAAAATAATGCATTAGCCGCTCCGTATTAAAGGCCGCAAAGTTCAAAGCAGTTCAAAATGTGGGAAAAAAGTAGCGGCTTAAAATCCGGAATCTACGGTAGCAAAAAAAAGAGTAACTAGTATCCCGGAACCCGTACGACATGAACGTTAAAGTCCCCCAAAACCTGTCCACAGCCTTGCCGATCAATCCAGGCAATGTGGATGCCAAGACTCCTGCACCTTCCTCTGACAACAGCTAGTGAGAGGGAGAGGAGAACCAGTCAAACTCTGGCGCATGGCGCCGTACCCCCGTCTGTCCTCCACTGTCGTCCTTGTTGACTTCAACCTTATTTGTTGCCTCAATCGGAGAGAAGCAATGGAGTCGATCATGGTCTCACATCCTCAACACCTCAATCGGAGAGAAGCAATGGAGTCGATCGTGGACTCACACCCTCAACAACTCAATCGGAGAGAAGCAATGGAGTTGATCGTGGGCTCACACCCTCAACACCTCAATCGGAGAGAAGCAATGGAGTCGATCATGGGCTCACACCCTCAACACCTCAATCGGAGAGAACCAATGGAGTCGATCGTGGACTCACACCCTCAACAACTCAATCGGAGAGAAGCAATGGAGTCGATCATGGGCTCACACCCTCAACACCTCAATCGGAGAGAAGCAATGGAGTCGATCATGGGCTCACACCCTCAACACCTCAATCGGAGAGAAGCAATGGAGTCGATCACAATCTCACACCCTCGACACCTCAATCGGAGAGAAGCAATGGAGTCGATCATGGGCTCACACCCTCGACACCTCAATCGGAGAGAAGCAATGGAGTCGATCACGGTCTCACACCCTCGACACCTCAATCGGAGAGACGCAATGGAGTCGATCATGGACTCACACCCTCAACACCTCAATCGGAGAGAAGCAATGGAGTCGATCACAGGGTCACACCCTCAACACCTCAATCGGAGAGAAGCAATGGAGTCGATCATGGGCTCACACCCTCAACACCTCAATCGAAGAGAAGCAATGGAGTCGATCATTGGCTCACACCCTCAACACCTCAATCGGAGAGAAGCAATGGAGTCGATCATGGGCTCACACCCTCAACACCTCAATCGGAGAGAAGCAATGGAGTCGATCATGGGCTCACACCCTCAACACCTCAATCGGAGAGAAGCAATGGAGTCGATCATGGGCTCACACCCTCAACACCTCAATCGGAGAGAAGCAATGGAGTCGATCATTGGCTCACACCCTCAACACCTCAATCGGAGAGAAGCAATGGAGTCGATCATGGGCTCACACCCTCGACACCTCAATCGGAGAGAAGCAATGGAGTCGATCACGGGCTCACACCCTCAACACCTCAATCGGAGAGAAGCAATGGAGTCGATCAGGGGCTCACACCCTCAACACCTCAATCGGAGAGAAGCAATGGAGTCGATCAGGGGCTCACACCCACGACACCTCAATCGGAGAGAAGCAATGGAGTCGATCAGGGGCTCACACCCTTGGCACCTCAATCGGAGAGAAGCAATGGAGTTGATCAGGGGCTCACACCCTCGACACCTCAATCGGAGAGAAGCAATGGAGTCGATCAGGGGCTCACACCCTCAACACCTCAATCAGAGGGAAGCAATGGAGTCGATCATTGGCTCACACCCTCAACACCTCAATCGGAGAGAAGCAATGGAGTCGATCATAAGCTCACACCCTCAACACCTCAATCGGAGAGAACCAATGGAGTCGATCACGGTCTCACACCCTCGACACCTCAATCGGAGAGAAGCAATGGAGTCGATCACAGGCTCACACCCTCGACACCTCAATCGGAGAGAAGCAATGGAGTCGATCAGGGGCTCACACCCTCGACACCTCAATCGGAGAGAAGCAATGGAGTCGATCAGGGGCTCACACCCTCGACACCTCAATCGGAGAGAAGCAATGGAGTCGATCACAGGCTCACACCCTCAACATCTCAATCGGAGAGAAGCAATGGAGTCGATCACGGTCTCACACCCTCGACACCTCAATCGGAGAGACGCAATGGAGTCGATCATGGACTCACACCCTCAACACCTCAATCGGAGAGAAGCAATGGAGTCGATCACAGGGTCACACCCTCAACACCTCAATCGGAGAGAAGCAATGGAGTCGATCATGGGCTCACACCCTCAACACCTCAATCGAAGAGAAGCAATGGAGTCGATCATTGGCTCACACCCTCAACACCTCAATCGGAGAGAAGCAATGGAGTCGATCATGGGCTCACACCCTCAACACCTCAATCGGAGAGAAGCAATGGAGTCGATCATGGGCTCACACCCTCAACACCTCAATCGGAGAGAAGCAATGGAGTCGATCATGGGCTCACACCCTCAACACCTCAATCGGAGAGAAGCAATGGAGTCGATCATTGGCTCACACCCTCAACACCTCAATCGGAGAGAAGCAATGGAGTCGATCATAAGCTCACACCCTCAACACCTCAATCGGAGAGAACCAATGGAGTCGATCACGGTCTCACACCCTCGACACCTCAATCGGAGAGAAGCAATGGAGTCGATCACAGGCTCACACCCTCGACACCTCAATCGGAGAGAAGCAATGGAGTCGATCAGGGGCTCACACCCTCGACACCTCAATCGGAGAGAAGCAATGGAGTCGATCACAGGCTCACACCCTCAACATCTCAATCGGAGAGAAGCAATGGAGTCGATCACGGTCTCACACCCTCGACACCTCAATCGGAGAGACGCAATGGAGTCGATCATGGACTCACACCCTCAACACCTCAATCGGAGAGAAGCAATGGAGTCGATCACAGGGTCACACCCTCAACACCTCAATCGGAGAGAAGCAATGGAGTCGATCATGGGCTCACACCCTCAACACCTCAATCGAAGAGAAGCAATGGAGTCGATCACGGGCTCACACCCTCAACACCTCAATCGGAGAGAAGCAATGGAGTCGATCACAGGCTCACACCCTCAACACCTCAATCGGAGAGAAGCAATGGAGTCGATCACAGGCTCACACCCTCAACACCTCAACCGGAGAGAAGCAATGGAGTCGATCATGGGCTCACACCCTCAACACCTCAATCGGGGAGAAGCAATGGAGTCGATCATGGGCTCACGCCCTCAACACCTCAATCGGAGAGAAGCAATGGAGTCGATCACGGGCTCACACCCTCAACACCTCAATCGGAGAGAAGCAATGGAGTCGATCACAGGCTCACACCCTCAACACCTCAATCGGAGAGAAGCAATGGAGTCGATCAGGGGCTCACACCCTCAACACCTCAATCAGAGAGAAGCAATGGAGTCGATCATGGGTTCACGCCCGGTCTCCAGGCCCCCAGGCCGTATACTCCCCTCTAAACCTGAGAGACAGCAAAGCTCCGGATTGCTCAATCGGCCCCAAAGCACACCATTGACATGTAAATCACAGGTCCCAATCACACACAGCTTCGTCGTAGAATCATGTTTGACCGAAGAAGTAAAGGAAGTGCTGTCGCGATTGGTCATGTTGTTTGCTGGTGCCATATTGAATGAATATGCACGCATGAATATTTAGACTGAAACTTGAAAAATTGCATACTTTTGATGTTATTAATTAAAGAATATATGCAATACAGTACAACAAAGAAAATCTTCCATGTTTTGTAAACTTTTTCTTGTTGCTGTGCGACAACAAAGGCTATGTGCCTTTCAGTCACCGTGCTGCTGCACACCTGTGCAGCTTAAAGAGAACAGTGTCAGTGATTGAGGAATATGGACAATTGGTGTATCAGGCTGAGACCCTTCATCTGAACAGACTAAAGGGCCTTGTCCTGAAATATTGACTCTCGACCTCCCTCTAAAAGGGTGACAGAGTAGCGTAGCATTTAGTGTGACATTATTACAGCTCAGGGCATTCCAGAGTTTGGAGTCCAATTCTGGTGCCACTAACATAGACATAGAACAGTACAGCACAGAAGCAGGCCACTCAGCCCACAAAGTTGAGTTGAACCAGCTGAAAAGCGAATCAAAAACACCGAACACTAATCCCTCCTACCTACACAATGTCCATATCCCTCCATCTTCCTTAAATCCATGTGCCCATCCAAACATCTCTTAAGAGCCTCTAATGTATTTGTCACTACCACCATACCAGCAGCACATTCCAGGCATCCACCACTCTCTGCGTAAAAAAACTTACCCTTCACATCCCCTTTGAATCTACTCCCTCCCACCGTCAACGCACGCCCTCTGATATTAGACATGTCAACCCTGGGAAAAAGCTACTCCCTGTCTACTCTATCTATCCCTTTCATAATCTTATAAACCTCTATCAGATTCTCCCTCAGCCTCCGCCGCTCCAGAGAAAACAACCCAAGTTTATCCAGATCTGGTGATAGCACATGTTCTCTAAACCAGGCAGCATCCTGGTAAACCTCCTGCACCCTTTCCAAAGCCTCAACGTCCCTCCTGTAGTGGGGCAACCAGATCAGTACGCAGTACTCCAGATGTGGCCTAACCTGTAAGGAGCCTGTACATCCTCGCCGTGGAAGGCGTGGGTTTCTTCTGGGCACTGCGGTTTCTGCCCATGGTCCATAGATGCACTGGATGGTAAGTTAGTTGGTCATTGTACATTGTCCCGTGATTAGGTTAGTGTTTATTGGGTTTGCTGGGAGTTGCTGTGGTGCCATTGCTCGAACGGCTGGAGGGGCCTACTCCATGCTGTATTGCTAAATAAATAACAATAAACAGCCAGGTTCAAGGGGTGTGACACCTGCTACAGGAAAACTAAGGAACTTCTACAAAATACAGAATCATCTATACCACAATAACTGGAAAATTCACTGAACAATTACATGTACATGAGTGAATACATGAAAAACAGGCAAGCGTAGGACAGCTAAACAACACATTGATACAGTTACAAGGAAGGCAAGTCAGCAGCTATATTTCATTGGGAATTTGAGGAGATTTGGTTTGTCAGCAAATACACTCGCAAATGTCTACAGATGTACTATGGAGAGCATTCTAACTGGCTGCATCACCGGCTGGTATGGGGGTGGTGATGGCGGGGGGAGGGTGCTATTGCACAGGATCAAAATAAGCTGCAAAAGAGTTTTAAGGAGTGATACCTCAAAAAGGCAGCATCCATCATTAAGGACCCCCATCACCCAGGACATGCCTTGTTTTCATTGCTACTGTCAGGAAGGAGATACAGGAACCCGAAGGCACACACTCAATGATTAGAACATAGAACATAGAATAGTACAGCACATTACAGGCCCTTCAGCCCACAATGTTGTGCTGACCTTCAAACCCTGCCTCCCATATAACCCCCCACCTTAAATTCCTCCATATACCTGTCTAACAGTCTCTTAAACTTCACTAGTGTATCTGCCTCCACCACTGATTCAGGCAGTGCATTCCACGCACCAACCACTCTCTGAGTGAAAAACCTTCCTCTAATATCCCCCTTGAACTTCCCTCCCCTTACCTTAAAGCCATGTCCTCTTGTACTGAGCAGTGGTGCCCTGGGGAAGAGGCACTGGCTGTCCACTCTGTCTATCCCTCTTAATATCTTGTACTCTTTTATCATGTCTCCTCTCATTCTCCTTCTCTCCAAAGAGTAAAGCCCTAGCTCCCTTAATCTCTGATCATAATCCATACTCTCTAAACCAGGCAGCATCCTGGTAAATCTCCTCTGTACCCTTTCCAATGCTTCCACATCCTTCCTATAGTGAGGCGACCAGAACTGGACACAGTACTCCAAGTGTGGCCTAACCAGAGTTTTATAGAGCTTCATCATTACATCGCATCTCTTAAACTTTATCCCTCGACTTATGAAAGCTAACACCCCATAAGCTTTCTTAACTACCCTATCTACCTGTGAGGCAACTTTCAGGGATCTGTGGACATGTACCCCCAGATCCCTCTGCTCCTCCACACTACCAAGTATCCTGCCATTTACTTTTTACTCTGCCTTGGAGTTTGTCCTTCCAAAGTGTACCACCTCACACTTCTCCAGGTTGAACTCCATCTGCCACTTCTCAGCCCACTTCTGCATCCTATCAATGTCTCTCTGCAATCTTCGACAATCCTCTACACTATCTACAACACCACCAACCTTTGTATCGTCTGCAAACTTTGCCAACCCACCCTTCTACCCCACATCCAGGTCGTTAATAAAAATCACAAAAAGTAGAGGTCCCAGAACAGATCCTTGTGGGACACCACTAGTCACAACCCTCCAATCCGAATGTACTCCCTCCACCACGACCCTCTGCCTTCTGCAGGCAAGCCAATTCTGAATCACCTGGCCAAACTTCCCTGGATCCCATGCCTTCTGACTTTCTGAATAAGCCTACCTATTTGTCTTCTCTGCCAGCCAATTTCTGAATGAACTTTGAACCCATGAACACTACCTCATTACTTTTTTTAACCAACACACACACAAAATGTTGGAGGGTCCAGCTGAAGGGTCTGGTTCCGAAATGTTGCCTGGACTCTTTTTCCATGATGCTGCCCGGCCTGCTGAGTCCTTCAACATTTTGAGTGTGTTGCTTGGATTTACAGCCTCTGCAGATTTCTCTTGTTTGTGAAAAGAGGCACTCTTTTATTTCTATTTTTGTATTACTTATATAACTATTATATATATTTATATATACACACTTACATATACATACACATACTTACTGTAATCACATTTTTTCTATTATGTATTGCAATGTATTGCTGCCACAAAGACAACAAACATCAAGATGTAGGGCAATGATGTGAAACCTGATTCTGAGATGAATCACTACTCTACACCGAATGCAACACCAATGTACACGTACACAGTGTTACGTACCCCGTAACTGGGTGTCTGACCAGCAGAGAAAGAAGAATCTGTTGGAGTCTGGTGGTACCAAACTAAAGGTGTTTATTAGTAAACTACACAATACAATATCAAAAATGCAAATATACATATAAAACAAGTTAGCAGTAATAAACCTAAAAGTGTAGGAATAATAATAATCAATAATAAACAAGCTCTATCAATGTCTAGGGGTAAATGAATTGTCATAGGAAAGTATAGAGTTCAGTTCATAAATGCTGAAGTAGTTATGGTTGTTGTATTGAAATCGTTGGAGAGAGAGAGAGAGAGAGAGAGAGAGAGAGAGAGAGAGAGAGAGAGAGAGAGAGAGAGAGAGAGAGAGAGAGAGAGAGAGGAGAGAGAGAGAGAGAGAGAGAGAGAGAGAGAGAGAGAGAGAGAGAGAGAGAGAGAGAGAGAGGAGAGGAGAGGAGAGAGAGAGATGAGATGAGAGAGAGAGAGAGGAGAGGAGAGAGAGAGGAGAGAGTTGGGTAACCAAGCTACAGCAGCCAAACCTTTCTTTGCTTTCTTAATCCGTCGTATCGTTGTGGTCATTCAGTTATGACCCCTCTGGTCTTCAGCTAGACCGTTCTTCTGTGGTGGACTCGTCACTCTGGCATGAGTGGACACACACACACACACAAGTCCCCACCGGCCCTACTGTAACACTGTGAGCTTTACTGACCGATCTCCTGGTTCGGTCTTCGAAGCCCCCACCTTTCTGTGGGTTCCCAACACTCAGTCAGTGTCCACTGGTGTGTCTGAAGGTTGTCTCTCCAGACCTGTCTTTTTATCCCCACTCAGCTATCCATCAACTCTGAATGACTGTGTCCATCAAATCAGACCACTCCTGCTATCTCCTGGGGAATGTTAACGAGCAAAGTACAGTCCTTGTAGTAGAAAGTAAATAATCCAGGAAGAGTCATAATACAGTAAATCAACAGTCTCCCTCCCCCTCTTATCTGTAGCAGATGTTCTTGCCTGGGCTTTATCTCTCTCTCATGAGCAGCATAACAACAGCAATAGTTTGTGGTTCTCAGGAGGGGGGTTGGAAATGGTTAACTCTGCACCCCATTGACCATCAGGTCTGTTCATCACTCATAACACCCCCATCCTTCTGGAAATTTTCACCAGGGTGAAAATTAACTAATAAGGCACATTACTGAATTTACAGAGTTTAACAAATACAGAAGTGGTCTTAACTACAAGAATAATACAGATACACTTTCAAATTAATATCTGGATAAACAATCAGCAATTACTCCCCTTTACATTTTGTATTTTAATATCGAATTCCTGTAACAACAAACTTCAACTTAATAACCTCCCATTTTTATTTTTCATGTTAGCCAGAAATACCAATGGGTTGTGATCTTAGTTTAGGTGTATATTACAAAGTGTGAACCAATACATGTGTGATTATACTGTGGTACATTACAGAAGTTTGTGCAAATACTAATCTCTATTTTACTTCCAAACTTAACATTCAATCTTCCATGATGTTGTCTTTATTATTCACATGCTTTGTTCAAAAAAAAATCAAATTCCCGCAAAACCAGATCCTGTTATTCAAAGTGGCATTCGGTCAACCTTTGCCTCTTTTCCACTTAACTCTCACGTGGTTAGCTTGCTCATCAGCTCGGAACAGGCCTTCACAGACTCCTTTCACAGGAGCTATCTTACCACCAATGTTTTCCAAACTAAGCCCAGTTGCTGAACTTCCACACCACTCATTAATTTTAAGCAGGTCATTAATTTTATCTTCGGGATCTTTAATTCTGTTAGTTTCTCGTTTAACATCTGCAGGTGATCCCTCTCGGTCAAAACAACACTTTAAGTTCTGTCTCTCCAAATCACATCCTTGAACAACATCACCAAGTTGTTTATCCTTAAATTCCAAAACAAACTGTAATTGACTCACAGGCACCTTGTTAACAAGCCATTGTTTAGTTAACGGTCCCTTCACTTTTGTCAACAGTTCTGACGCCAAACTCGACTTTAAATGTTCTTTATTCAAAAGTCTAGGAACAATACTTTTCCCTTTCCCTTCAATAATATTCACATCACCAGCTTTCATCTCCTCACTAACTTTTACCACACCTTCTAACACAAGTGACTGAGAATTCTCACTTTCTCCCGATGCCACAGTTAACCCTTTCTTCACTGAACCAAGTCTATCTGACCCAAAAGAACTGCATTCCTTTTCAACTAAATCAGATACTTCAGACTTTTCCTGAGTTTCAACACTAGGTTCAGTACCCTGTGACTCCACATCCTTCACATCCTGAACACAAGCAAATGGGACATCTGCCTCTCCTAGGCTTTCAATACCAGTCCCTTTTTCAAATTCTAAGTTCCCCTGATCCTCCCAGTTACTCTCTGGGCAACTCTCCTTCGGTGGAAACTCAACCTTGCGGGTTAAAACAACCTCGTCTGCTAACCCAGCAGACTCCCTCAAGGTAGCGGCATCCTTTTCATCTAGGACTGCCCTTATATCATCGGGAACACTTAAATTCCTCAACTGCAAACAGCTCTGTCAAGCCAGACAGATCATCCGTGTCCAACCCTGGACCTTCTAACTGCCTCGTCTGTTTCTCATCTTTACTCTGTGCCTCCATAACCTCCTTCCTCACTCCTAAGTGTCCACCTAGGGGTATTTTATGGGTCAGGTTCAAAATTCCGTTCCTTGACAACACTAAATCTGCTTTGTCTCCCTTACTTTCCTTAGCTCTACTATTCTTTTCCTTCTCCTCCGGTAACCTCTTTTCATACAAGGTCGGCAAAAATGTCTCCGCTAAATCAACCCTGGACTCATTTAAACTGTCTCCTTTCTCAGCCGCCTTTCTAGACGTGCTGTGAGTGATTGCACATGCGGGATAAATCTTGGAATCTATGGGCGGATCCTCAGCACTTACAGGCTTACTTGTCAGCTTCACTGCTGAATACACGTCACCATCTGCCAGATCGTTACCAAGTAGGATGTCCACGCCGTCCATCGGTAGTTACGACCGCACCCCTATTTCGACTGGTCTAGATACCAGGTTACATTTCAGAAACATCCTGTGCAAAGGTACGGCCTCGGTTCCTTTCCCTATACCTCTTAACACAACCTCCCCCGTCTCAGTCTCAGGACCGAAGTCTAACATCTTCCTTAGAATCAATGACTGATCAGCCCCAGTATCTCTCCAGATCCGCACTGGAACTGGGGTTTCTCCTTCCTTCACAGACACCATCCCTTCCGAGATTAACTTCTCACGCCCCTCTTGTGCTCTATCTAACTTTGCCTTCCTCATCGATCTGTTGACCGACTCAATGCAACCAGTTGGGACTGCTGTTTTCCCTCTTCCTGTCTCCTCCTTTGGAGCAAAGCACTTAGATGCTATATGACCAGCATTCCCACAATTATAACACGTAAAGTTGGGAACCTTCCTGCCAGCCTGTTTTTCCTCCTCCTTACCTTTTCCACTAGCTCCCGGCTTATTCTCTGCCTTAGCCGGTGGGCTTTCTCTACCGTCCCTACTGCCTTTCTGGTAGCTCTTATTTAGGGAAAACTTTGTTTCTGTCAGGTTACCAAATTCAACCTGTGTGATACTTGACAGTGGTGTACTTGTCACGTGACAGGTGTTGAAGCTGTACTGCACTTGAGATAAGGGTCTTGTGATGGTGGAGTGACGTCATTTTCCCACCAGTAGAGGTCATGTGACAGGTTTTTTTTACAGGGTATAAAAGGAGGACCTCTCCCTGTGAGGAGGGGCAGTTCGTGGCTGGATTTGCCATGTTGACTTCATGCCACTGCGTGATTTAATGTTATGACGCAGTTTGGTTGAAAGATGGAGTTTTATTTAATGCCTAAAGTTTAAAAGGTCATTGCCAGCAGTTTCTTTATAATACTGCTAGTTGAGAATCAGTGGAGAGTGAAGATTGGAGTTCGGGAGTTAAAAGATCGAGGAGAGTCGATTTCGACGGTGAAACAGGTTCAACCTTGTTTGATCCTCATTCGGAAGGAATTCGTTGACTGTACTCATGTTAATCCCTGTGAATAGCAGAAAGGATTGAGTACAGTGTTGTAAAGGAAAGGTCAGTGCCTTTAAGCTGTTACATTTCATCTTCCTAAATTCTTTGTGGAAAAAGTGTGGTTCGACTGGGAATTGCGGCGACACGATGTGAAAGAGAATTTAAATTGTCTTAAAAAGTCTCTCCCTTAAATGGACTGTAAGCATTTCAAACTTTTGAAATACTACTTTGAAGAACTGTTTTTGCAACATCGCTTTAAGAACTGTTTAAGCTGCCACACTGCAGCTGATTTCCGGTTACGTTAGTGATTTGTTTACTTTTGGGGGGTTTGTTTTCAGTGTTTAATAAACGTGTTATTTGCTATAAAAACCCCTGCCTCACTCATATATTTATTGTTGCTTGAATCCGTAACAGTATTAACTGAAATAGTTTATCATAATCTCCAACGACTCCTTTTGATGCGCACCAATGCTCACAATTCATTTGCATCTCACGGGCACACTCTAAATACGTGTGGTTCCATGGCTTTCTCAAGTTCCGGAACTTCTGCCGGTATGCCTCTGGCACCAACTCGTAACTCCTCAATACAGCCCTTTTTACTTCCTCGTAATCCTTAGACTCATCCATAGACAATGCCGAATACGCTTGTTGAGCCTTCCCCCTAAGTATGCTCTGTAACAGAACAGCCCATTTCCCCTTAGGCCAGTTCAGATTCACAGCCACTTTCTCAAAATGAAGGAAGAACCTATTGACATCCATCTCCTCAAATGGAGGTACTAACTGGATCTCCTGACCAATCTTGAACCCCTCATTTGGGTTTGCTGCCTGGTCTCTTCCCTGCGATGCCTTCAACTTCTCCATTTCCAGTGCAAACTGCCTCTCTTTCTCTCTGTCCTCCCTCTGCCTATCAGCTTCTTCCCTCTGCCTTGCAGCTTCTTCTCTCTGCCTTGCAGCATCTTCCCTCTGCCTATCAGCTTCTATCCCCTTTATCCGGAGTATCTGAAGCTCATGCTCTCTTTCCTCCTTCTCCGCAACTAACCTTAATCTTTCTATCTGTAACTGAAGCTCACCCTCGTCTGGTTTTTTCTCAGGGAACAGGTCCAATACATCCGACGTGAACACACCCTCGGATACGTAATACACAACTATTGCTCTCTGTATATCCAACTTGCTCATTGACGATTTCACCACCGAGAGATTTAATCGTTTTGCAACGCTCACCAATTCCGCCTTCTTGGCATCCTCTAATGCCCCCGAAGTCGGGTCTTTAAAAAATTTGTCAATTTCCATCTCTGCTGGTTTCCCATCTGGTTATTCACACAATCAGATCAGATAAGGGACTTTTATCCCGATTCACTGGCCCCCCAATTTGGTAATCAAATCCCGGATGAGCCCCCAATTTGTTACGTATCCCGTAACTGGGTGTCTGACCAGCAGAGAAAGAAGAATCTGTTGGAGTCTGGTGGTACCAAACTAAAGGTGTTTATTAGTAAACTACACAATACAATATCAAAAATGCAAATACACATATAAAACAAGTTAGCAGTAATAAACCTAAAAGTGTAGGAATAATAATAATCAATAATAAACAAGCTCTATCGATGTCTAGGGGTAAATGAATTGTCATAGGAAAGTATAGAGTTCGGTTCATAAATGCTGAAGTAGTTATGGTTGTTGTATTGAAATCGTTGGAGAGAGAGAGAGAGAGAGAGCGAGCGAGAGGTAACAGCTACAGCAGCCAAACCTTCCTTTGCTTTCTTAATTCATCGTATCGTTGTGGTCATTCAGTTATGACCCCTCTGGTCTTCAGCTAGACCGTTCTTCTGTGGTGGACTCGTCACTCTGGCATGAGTGGACACACACACACACACAAGTCCCCACCGGCCCTGCTGTAACACTGTGAGCTTTACTGACCGATCTCCTGGTTCGGTCTCCGATGCCCCCACCTTTCTGTGGGTTCCCAACACTCAATCAGTGTCCACTGGTGTGTCTGAAGGGTGTCTCTCCAGACCTGTCTTTTTATCCCCACTCACGGGGTCTCAGCTATCCATCAACTCTGAATGACTGTGTCCATCAAATTAGACCACTCCTGCTATCTCCTGGGGAATGTTAACGAGCAAAGTACAGTCCTTGTACTAGAAAGTAAATAATCCAGGAAGAGTCATAATACAGTAAATCAACAGTCTCTCTCCCCCTCTTATCTGTAGCAGATGTTCTTGCCTGGGCTTTATCTCTCTCTCATGAGCAGCATAACAACAGCAATAGTTCGTGGTTCTCAGGAGGGGGGTTGGAAATGGTTAACTCTGCACCCCATTGTCCATCAGGTCTGTTCATCACTCATAACAACAGCAATAGTTCGTGGTTCTCAGGAGGGGGGTTGGAAATGGTTAACTCTGCACCCCATTGTCCATCAGGTCTGTTCATCACTCATAACAACAGCAATAGTTCGTGGTTCTCAGGAGGGGGGTTGGAAATGGTTAACTCTGCACCCCATTGTCCATCAGGTCTGTTCATCACTCATAACAACAGCAATAGTTTGTGGTTCTCAGGAGGGGGGTTGGAAATGGTTAACTCTGCACCCCATTGTCCATCAGGTCTGTTCATCACTCATAACAACAGGCACTTGGAAGCCATGTTTCTTGTCATCATCAACTCAGTCTCTCAAACAATGAAGGAATAAGATTTACAGTAATGCCACTTAACAAAGTCCTTTCTATATGTGAAAATATCTATCAAGCTGAATTCACCCCCCTACCATTAATGCTAAATAATATGCTCTCTGACAGAAATGGTCCATGTTACGTATTTCATATTTGAGTAATCTTGTATATATCTTAGAAACATAGAAAACCTACAGCACAATACAGGCCCTTCAGTCCACAAAGTTGTGCTGAACATGTCCCTACCTTAGAAATTACTAGGCTTACCTATAGCCCTCTATTTTACTAAGCTCCATGTACCTATCGAAAAGCCTCTTAAAAGACCCTATTATATATGCCTCCACCACTGTTGTTGGCAGCCCATATCTTGTTTGATTAAGTATTCTTGTCTACTTAAATAATTAATTACGGGTTATATGTATAAACATGTGACTTGCATACGTCATCATGCTACCATGTGATGCGTGTGTGCCTCACTTAATGTAAACAGGAAGTAAGACTTGCATTCTCAGACCCTTGTGTCTTCCTTTGAATTAGTTTAATGTTTTGAAGTTACAAACCAATCCATGGTCAGACCCTTCCCACCACTCAGAATCAAGTCCAAATGGACCAGTAGTCTGCACCAGTACAGTACAGTACAGTCTGCACCAGTACAGTCATTTGCTACCAGGGGAAAGGATGATAAGACCATAAGTCATAGGAGCAGAATTAGGCCATTCAGCCCATCAAGTCTGCTCTGCCATTTCATCATGGCTGATGCATTTACTCTCAGCCCCATTCTTCTGCCTTCTCCCATAACCTTTGACACCCTTACTAATGATCCTCCACTTTAAATACACCCAATGACTTGGCCTCCACAGCCATCTGTGACAATGAATTCCAGAGATTCACCACACTGCGGCTAAAAAATTTCCACTTCATCCCCTTTCTAAATAAACACCCTTATATTAGAAACATAGAAACATGGAAAATAGGTGCAGGAGCAGGCCATTCGGCCCTTTGAGTCTGCACCGCCATTCAGTATGATCATGGCTGATCATCCAACTCAGAACCCTGTACCTGCTTTCTCTCCATACCCCCTGATCCCTTTAGCCACAAGGGCCATATCTAACTTTCTAATATCTATTCTAGGCTGTGCCCTCTAGTCTTAGACTGCCCCGCTATGGGAAACATCCTCTCCATGTCCATTCTATCCAGGCATTTCACTAGTTGGTATGTTTTCACTGAGATCTAAACTTCAGCGAGTACAGGCCCAGAGGCACCAAACACTCCTCAGATATAAACTCTTCCATTCCAATGTCAGCACTTCCTTTCTTAGATATGGGGCCCAAACTGCTCACAAAACCCCAAGCATGGTCTAACCAATGGCTTATAAAGCCTCCGCATTGCATACTTTGAAGATTGAGTCCACAAACTTCCATAAAGCTCATGGTCTACCAGCCATGGACTCACTTTCAAGGACGCGAACTCGTATTCTCAATATTGTACTTACTTATTTGCTTGTTTCGTTTCTGCGGTTTGTCCTCTGTTACACTTTGCTGTTTGTCAGCCTTGGTGTGTAGTTTTTCATTGATTTTATCATGCTTCTTTGGATTTACTGGGAATTCCTGCAAGAAAATGGATCTCAAGTTTGTACATGGTGACATGTACACACTTCAGTGATAAACTTAACGAACTTTAAAGAGATACAATCTTCTTCTTCTTGAGCCCTTAGCTCCTAGTAGAACATGGGTCATTGATGACCTCCCATCTCCATCATCTTCTGCAAAGTCAATGCTACGGTCAGAGTTCATCAGTTCTCTCCACTGTACAGGGGATTGGTCTATACAGCTTCACCAGAGCCCTGTTGGCCAGCCTTCCCCATGCCCACCTCTCACGACAGGGACGTACAGCTTTGAGAAGCTGAGACATACAGTACCACCAACATAATTTCTAAATCCACTGACAAGATAATTGAACCAACATCAGTGTTCTTACCTAGGCCACTAGTTCCAGGACTGAAGCCCCAATTAATCTCAATCAGCTCCTTCTGGTAGGACATACTATTTGCATACCCAACAGTGGACTCCAGGTGAAGATACTCGAAATTCAGTTGTGAGAAGAGATTTCCAGGAGAACCTGCACAGAGTTGGAATCAGGTTTAATATCACCAGCATCTGTTGTGAAATTTGTTGTCTTTGTAGCAGCACTACAATGCAACACATAATAATAGAAAAAAACAGGAATTACAGAAAGTATATGTAGATATTAAATAGTTAAATTAAATAAATAGTGCAAAAATGGAAATAAAAAAGTAGTGAGGTTTTGTTCATGGGTTCAATGTCCATTCAGAATTCTGGTGGCAAAGGGGAAAAAGCTGTTCCTGAATCATCGAATTCAGGCTCCAGTACCTTTTTTCTAATGGTCACACTGAGAAGAGGGTGTGGATGATGGGGGTCCTTAACGATGGATGCTGCCTTTTTGAGGCATCGCTCTTTGAAGATGTGCCAGATATTACAGAGGCTAGTGGCCCCCCATCCCCATACCAGACGATGATGCAGCCAGTTAGAATGCTCTCTACAGTACATCTTTAGAAATTGGCAAGTGCCTTCAGTGACATACCAAATCTCCTCAAACTCCAAATGAAATGTAGCCACTGTCACGTCTTCCTTGTAGCTGCATCAATATGTTGGGCCCAAGATACAGTAGATCTTCAAAGATATTGACACCCAGGAACTTGAAATTGCTCACTCTCTCCACCAGATGCCTCTATGAGGACTGGTGCGTTCCCTCATCTTACCTTTTCTGAAGTCTACAAGCACAATCACATGGAAAGCATGCAAACTCCACAAGGACAGCATCCAAAGTTAGGATCGAACCCTGGTCTTGGATGCTGTGAGACCAAGCCACTGTGCTTACCATAAGAGCTACTAAAATACTTTGTGCAGTCTGAAGAAGAGAACGTTTCAATTTCACTGCTCCAACTGGGTTAGGAAATCTTTGCCTTTTCGTTTTCTGTCTGGAAGAAGGCTTTTCTCTCTGGAGCAAAGGGAATGGGGGTGAATTGGTAGTGGTGTACAAGATGATAAGAAGCATAGATGGAGTCTTAGAAGAGTACAGCACAGAAACAGGCCCTTCGGCCCAACTGGCCTCTGCTGAACCATTTAAACTGCCTACTCCCATCGACCTGCACCCTCCATACCCCTCCCATCCATGTACCCGTCCAAACTTCTCTTAAAGGTTGAAATCAAAATCAGATCCACTACTTGCACTGGCAGCTTGTTCACACTCTCAACACCTTCTGAATGAAGACGTTTCCCTTCATGTTCCCTTTAAACTTTTCATCTTTTACCCTTGACCCATGACCTCTAGTTGTAGGCACACCCCCAACCCCAGTGGAAAAAGCCTGCTTCCATTTACTCTGTCTATACCCTCATAATTTTGTATACCTCTATCAAATCTCCCCTCAATCTTCTATGTTCCAAGGAATAAAGACCTAACTTACTCAGTCTTTCCTTGTAACTCATGTCCTCCAGACCTGGCAACATCCTTGTAAATTTTCTCTGTACTCTTTCAATCTTATCAATATCTTTCCTGTAGGTAGGTGACCAAAACTGCACACAATACTCCAAATTAGGCCTCGCCAATGTCTTATACAACTTCAACATAACATCCCAACTTCTATACCCAGTACTTTGATTTGTGAAAGCTAAAATCTCAAGAACTTTCTTTACGGTTGTTGAAGAATCTCATCACTAATTTTCTGTACGTGATTTAACCTGGTATCAAACAGAAATAAAGACACAGACCTCGGTATATGGTTAACCCTTCAATACTCGATCACGGAGAACCGTTCCAAGGCTCTTAAATTCATACAGTAAATTTTGAGCAATAGCCAACAGCTGAACATACTTGGTCAGTGTTTTCAAGAAGCACTTGTTAGGTTTCAGCCAGTCTACACATGTTTCTGCAGAGTACACAGAATTACAACAGCACGTCCACGTTCACTTCCCCAATTAGCCAGACGGACTCAGGCAAAAGTGAGCAATGCCTCATTATTGGCATGACCCACTGTTAGCTCACACAAGTAAGACAGAGTTCTATCCTGTCTCCCTCATGACCCAAGTCTTGGGCAATACTTAGCTAGTCAAGCTTGACAACAAAATTTAATTTTCTTCCACAACTATCCTATCTATCTGTGCCACCACTTTCAGTGAACTACGGACCTGCTTTCCCAGATCCCTTTGTTCTACCATACTTCTCAGTGTCCTACTGTTCTCTGTGTAAGTCCTACCGAAGTCCGAAACCTTGCACTTGTCTGCATTAAATTCCATCTACCATTTGACAGCCCATTTTTCCAGCAGGTCCAGATCCCGCTGCCAGCTCTGATGGTCTTCCTCACTGTCCACTGCACCCCTAACCTTGGTGTCATCCACAAATTTGCTGATCCACATTATCATCCAGATCATTGATACAGATGACAAACAACAACAGATCCAGACCCTGCGGCACTCCACTAGTCACAGGCCTCCTGTCAGAGGGAACCATCTACTACCACTCTCTGGCTTCTCCCACAAAGCCAATGTCTAATCCAATTTACTACCTCATCTTGAATGCCAAGTTACTGAACTTCTTGACCAGCCTCCCATGCAGGACCTTGTCAAATGCCTCACTGTAGTCCATGTAGACAACATTCCCTGCCTTGTTTTCAACAATTTTCCTGGTAACTTCCTTGAAAAACTCTGTAAGGTTGGTTAGACGTGCTGAATATCCCTAATCAGTCCCTATCTGTCTAAGTACTCATCTATCTGGTCCCTTAGAGTACTTTCCCACCACTGATGTCAGGCTCACCAGCCTATAATTTCCTGGTTTATTTCTTTGAGCCTTTCTTAAACAGCAGAACAACATTAGTTATTCACATTAAATCAAGTGGGCAGCCAGAGAACTTGTCCTAAGGTGACAATCGTAATTACAAGGGGCGTTTTAAAGGTGATTGGAGGTAAGTATAGGGGGATATCAGAGTTTCACAGAGTGGTGGGTACGTGGAATGCTCTGCCAGGGTTGATGGTGGAGGCAGATACATTAGGGACATTTAATAAGGTCTTAGATAGACAAATGGATGATAGAAAATGGAGGGTTATGTGGGAGGGAAGGGTTAGATTGGTCTTAGGGTAGGTTAAAATATTGGCACTACATAGTGGCTGAAGGGCCTGTACTGTGTGGAGATGCTCTATGTAGTTCTTGGTCTTCAATGGTTCTGTTGTTTGACCCTTCCTTGAACTGTTGTAACGATCTATTTCTGTTCCCAGCCAATCTGTGATGACTGGACCAGAAGTCAACTCTGTAATGTGAAATCAGCACAGTGTCTGGTGCAGTTGGCAGATCAATGTTGTAGTCATTACTATTTTCACAACGTGCCTGCCAACATTTTCATTTTCAAAGACTGATTGAAGCTCAAATGCTGGAATTTTTTCCGATTGAGCATTGTTTCCAAGGTACTTCTCTTGATTAATGTTTCAGAAACAGACTCTCTGCTTGTACATCTCAGAGCTCTCTCTGGATTTTTCTGCACATGTTCATTTCATTTTTGCTTCTCATACAACTGTTTTCAAAGATCAGAAAGGACTTTATCCCCCAACTCAGTCCCTTCCCACTTACAGCTGTCACATTTTAGATTTCTTCTATTGTTTTAACACTATTTCACACCTTACTCTCTTTACAATCTCTCAGTCTCTTTTGTTCTTGCTTTTTATCTCTCTCTTTCTCTCCCACTCTTTCTCCCCATCTCTTTCTTTTTATGCCTCTTTCTTTCTCTCATTCTCTTTCTCTTTTTTCTGTCTCCTTCTTTCTCTTTGTTCTCTCCCTCTTTTCTCTCTCTCACTCTTTCTCTCCCTCTCTTTCTTTCTCCCTTTCTCTTTCTCTCCCTCTTTCTTTCTCTAATTTTCTCCCTCTCTTTATTTCTCTCCCTTTCTCTCGCTCTCTTTCTTCCTGTCTTGTTCTTTCTATTGTTTGCTTCCTTTCTCTCTTTCTCACCTTCATTCCCTCTCTCTTTCTATCTTTTGTAACCTACAGTGATTATTTATGTCTTGAACTGTGCCTGTTAACAAATTTGACAACAGTTTCTGATACATTGACAGCTGCACTCGCACAGAACGAGGAAACTAAACCAGATTTCCAGCAGTTTTATGTTTTGGCAAAAAGCATTTCACCAATTCTAAAACATTGCACAAAGTCTAAAAAGGGACTTAAAGCAAATTATATCTACTTTTTCTTTCAAACCCCTTCCTCTCCATCCATGTAAATCTTGTCCAGAATTGTCTGTGGTTTATTAAGTAAAAGCAAGTGATACTATTTGTTGTATTTTGTAACTCCAAAACATTAAATTAATCAAAAGCAAAAAGACAGGAGTCCAGGAAAACCTGTGTACAGTGCTTTGTTTTTTTTTAATAAACTTTAAGCGAGGCATACTCATTGACGTGTACCAGCATGACATCTGCAACACGTACTTTTACATATAACCCGAAATGAATTACTTAAATGAACAAGAATGCTTAATCAAACAAATTATTTACAATATTACTGAAATGCTACTAAAATATTGTAGCGAGCATTCGGTCTATGATGACAGACAAGAAAAGCTCATTCATCTCCGCTGCTATTTTTATTGCGACGAGAACAAAAACTGACCAGGCACTTTGACCCAGGGATAGAACTACTCAGCCACTTACAGACAGGGCAGGTGATTATTGTCAGAATCAGAATCAGGTTTGTTATCACACAGCACTGTGCCGTGAAATTTGTTAACTTAGCAGCAGCAGTTCAATGCACTACATAACATAGAAGAGGAAAAAATTGTAAATAAATAAGTGAATCAATTACAGTATAAGTATATTGAATAGATTAAAAATCATGCAAAAACAGAGATAATATATACTGTATTGAAAAAGTGAGGTAGTGGTCATGGGTTCAATGTCCATTTAGGAATTGGATAGTAGAGGTGAAGAAGCTGTTCCTGAATCGCTGAGTGTGTGCCTTCAGGCTTCTGTACCTCCTCCCTGATGGTAACAGTGAGAGAAGGGCATGCCCTGCGTGTTGGAGGTCCTTAATAATGGATGCTGCCTTTCTGAGACACCGCTCCTTGAAGATGTCCTGGGTACTTTGTAGGCTAGTGCCCAAGATGGAACTGACTGAATTTACAACCTTCTGCAGCTTCTTTCAGTTCTGTGCAGTAGCCCCTCCACACCAGACAGTGATGCAGCCTGTCAGAATGCTCTCCATGGTACATCTATAGAAGTTTTTAGGTGTATTTTTTGACATAACAATTATTCCACACCCCGGTTACGGTCATGGTGAACCACAAACACACAAGCAAACAACTGTCTCCCCTGAGCTAGAATGTAACAATAAATCAACTTGAACATCTCACCGTAATTCCACAAACGTATTTTAAAACAAGAACAATGAGTAGTGCTGGCCGTGAGGAATGCTGGGGACAAGCTGTTGACCCTGACCCCAGAGCACCACAGTGTTAAACACAACTCTGTTGCTTGAAAAGAAGTAACCAGGTATCTTCAGTCACCACTCCTCGCTGACACTTCACACGGGTATTAGGAAAGTGACAATTCCCTGCATTCTTGTCATTCGATCTGTCACTCAGGCAGAACTATGTTCATGGCCACTCATTATTACAGTATAGGCTGGAGCAGCAGATTTCTTACTGGGGCCTATAGTTCATCATGTCAGATTTACCAGGACGCTGCCTGGTTTAAAGGTCGTCTTGATGCACCATCAATAACTCTGAGACGTGGGTTAAGGTAGGCTTTTATTGGCTGGAAGAAAGCACAAGCAGCAAGTGACCACCACACAACATCCTGGAGACTGAGGAAGGATCTGTGCCTCCAATCGCCTTTATACCGGGGTCCGTGGGAGGAGCCATGGTCTGTGGGAGGAGCCACAGGAGCAGTCAGCGGGGGGGGGGGGGGGCATGTCCAGACAGGTATATGTAGTTCACCACACTCCCCCTCTCTCTCCCTCCCTCTCCCCTCTCTCTCTGTCTCTCTCGCCTTTATACCGGGGTCTGTGGGAGGAGCCACAGGAGCAGTCAGCGGGGGGGGGGGGGGGGGGCATGTCCAGACAGGTATATGTAGTTCACCACACATCTGCTATCATGAGAGGCTGGATTTGGGTTGTTTTCTCTGGAGCGCCAGAGGCTGATGGGAGATCCGATAGAGGTTTATAAGGTTATGAAAGGGATAGATAGAGTAGAGAGGGAGGATCTGTTTCCCAGGGTTGGAATATCTAATACCAGAGGGCATGCACTGAAGATGAATGGAGGTAGGTTCAAAGTTGAAGTGAGGGGGCAAGTTTTTACTCAGAGAGTGGTGGATGCCTGGAATGCCCTGCCTCTCTTAGGAGACGTTAAGAGGCTTTGAAGAGATGTTTGGATAGGTATGTGGATGTGAGGAAGGTGGAGGGATATGAGCATAGTGTAGGTGGGAGGGATTATTTTCTGGTTTATTTTTTAGCTGGTTCACTGCATCTCTCTGGGCCAAAGGGCCTGTCCCTCTGCTGTACTCTTCTGCGTTCATATGTTCTATGCTCTGCAACTTGAAGACAGAGTTCTTCGCAGTGACCCAGAGCTGTGATCTGTCCACACTCTTGTACGAGTCAGAATGCTGGCATATGATAGAGAGCGATCTTGCCAAGCTGTCATCATTCCACACCATGAGCCTCTGGAATATCCTCCATGTTTTCTGACAAAGAAAGATCTCCAAGCACACCCTACTACTTCAGTGTCACCAAGAGGACATGGTCACAATCATCATGAGGAAACGTTGGAGATGCGTGATGAGAAAAGAGGCCGACTCCATCATTGAGACAGCACTGAAGGGTAGAGGAAATGCAGGAGAACAAAGGCAACTTGGCTCCGTACTGGAGAAACAGAAATGAGGACCCTGAACCACACTGAGGCACAATAGAGAAGATGGCCAAGGACAGACGGAGATGGAGGACCTTCATTGCTGCCGTAAGTGCCAGTGGTGTAATGGGCAGTAAGTAAGCAAACCTTGGCAATGTGGAGGAACCAAAGAATCTTGGGCTTCACATCCATAGATCCCTCAAAGTTGTCAGAGTGGTTAAGATAGCAAATGTTGTGTTGGCCTTCATTAGTCAGGGGTTGGGTTGGGTTCGAGAGTCGTGAGGTAATATTACAGTTCTATAAAACTCTGGTTAGATCACACTTTATGTTCAGTTCTGGTCACCTCATTGTACAAAGCATATGGAAGCTTCAGAAATGAGATTGACCAGGACACTGCTTGGATTACAGAAGCATGGCTTACGTTGACTGAGCTAGGGCTTTTCTCTTTGGAGCGAAAGAGGATGAGAGGTGACTTGAATGAGGGGGATAAGATAAAGAGAGGCATACAGATAGTGGACAACACAGACTTTTTCTCAGAGTGGAAGAAAGTACAGGAGGGATATCAGAGGTAAGGTTTTTACACAGAGAGTAGTGGGTAAATGGAAAATACTGCCAGGCTGGTGGTTGAGACAGATACTTTAGGGACATTTAAGAGATGCTTAGGCACATGGATGAAAGAAAATTAGAGGGCTATGTGGGAGGTGAGGGTTAGATTGATCCTGGAGTTGGTTATAAGGACGGTACAACATCATGGGCCGAAGGGGCTGTATTGTGTTGTATTTTTTATTTTATAACTACAAGATCAAATTCAAATTTAAGTTTAATTGTCATTCAACCGTACACATGAAGTAAGGCAAATGAAACAGCATTCCTCCGGGGCTAAGATGCAAAACACAGTACCAACGGTCACACACAGCTCATATAATTACGAAAGCAGAAAAACATACTGTCACAAAAATAATCTAGCTCACGTCCTTGAGTGTCAACACTCCTGTAGACTGATGGTGCATGGGACATTGCCCTGGAGCCACGTTTCTGCAAGAACAAGCATGTAACAGTTAGACCATAAGACCATAAGATATAGGAGCAGTAGGCCATTCAGCCCATTGAGTCTGCTCCGCCATTCAATCATGGGCTGATCCAATTCTTCCAGTCATCCCCACTCCCCTGCCTTCTCCCCATACCCTTTGATGCCCTGGTTAATCAAGAACCTATCTATCTCTACCTTAAATACACCCAATAACCTGACCTCCACAGCTACTCGTGGCAACAAATTCCACAGATTTACCACCCTTTGACTAAAGTAATTTCTCCACATCTCTGTTCTAAATGGACGTTCTACAATCCTGAAGTCGTGCCCTCTTGTCCTAGACATCCCTACCATGGGAAAGAACTTTGCCATATTTAATTTGTTCAGATCTTTTAACATTCAGAATGTTTCTATGAGATCCCCCCTCATTCTCCTGAACTCCAGGGAATACAACCCAAGAGCTGCCAGATGTTCCTCATACAGACATTCTTTCATTCCTGAAATCATTCTCATGAATCTTCTCTGAACCCTCTCCAATGTCAGTATATCCTGTCTAAACTAAGGTGCCCAAAACTGCACACAATACTCCAAGTGTGGCCTCACAAGTAACTTATGGAGCCTCAACATCACATCCCTGCTCTTATATTCTATACCTCTAGAAATGAATGCCAACATTGCAATCAACTTCTTCAACACCAACTCGACCTGGAGTTTAACCTTTAGGGTATCCTGCACAAGGACCCCCAAGTCACTCTGCATCTCTGCATTTTGAATTCTCTTCTCATCTAAATAATAATCTGCCTGTTTATTTTGTCCACCAAAGTTCATGACAATACGTTTTCCAACAAGGTATTTCATTTGCCACTTCTTTGCCTATTCCCCTAAACTATCTAAGTCCCTCTGCAGGCTCTCTGTTTCATCAACACTACCCACTCCTCCACCTATCTTTGTATCATTGGCAAACTTAGCCACAAATCCATTAATCCCATAGTCCAAATCATTGATACACATTGTAAAAATCAATGGTCCTGACACCAACCCCTGTGGAACTGCACTGGTAACCGGCAGTCAGCTAGAATAGGATCCCTCTATTCCCACTCTCTGTTTTCTGCTGATCAGCCAATGCTCCACCCACGCTAGTAACTTTCCTGTAATTCTATAGGCTCTCATATTTCTAAGCAGCCTCATGTGCAGCACCTTGTCAAAGGCCTTCTGAAAATCCAAGTACACCACATCTACTGCATCTTCTTTGTCTACCCTGCTTGTAATTTCCTCAAAAAATTGTAGTAGGTTAGTCAGGCAGGATTTTCCTTTCAGGAAACCATGCTGGCTTTGGCCTATCTTGTTACGTGTCTCCAAATACTCCGTAATCTCATCCCTAACAATCAATTCCAACAACTTCCCGACCACCAACATCAGGCTAACAGATCTATAGTTTCCTTTCTGCTGCCTCCCACCCTTCTTAAATAGCGGAGTAACATATGCAATTTTCCAGTCATCCGGTACAATGCCAGAAACTATCAATTCTTGAGATCAATTTCTCAAGAGCAATCTCTCCAGCTACCCAAACTAGACTGAACCAAAGACAAAGCATGAATATGTAACTAAACTTTTCCCTTCTGTCACGCACCAACCCACATGACCCATAATAAACATCGCGTAGTGGTTAGCAGCATGCTTTACAGTACCAGCGGCCCGGGTTCAATTTCCGTCGCTGTAAGGACTTTGTATGTTCTCCCTGTGATCGTGTGGGTTTCCTCCAGGTGCTCTGGTTTAAAGACATACTGGTTGGTAGGTTAATTGGTCATTGTAAATTCTCCCGTGATTAGGCTGGGGTTAAACTGGAGAGTTGCTAGGCAGCGCGACTCGAAGGGCCTGAATGATCTGTTCTGCTCTGTATCTCAATCGATAAAAAAATGTAAACAAGCAAATAAATTAAATGAGTAAATGTAGAACACAAAATACACTACAGACAAAAAAAAAGATACATGGCTCCTACACCCCCCACCATTCTTTTAAATTCCAATGAGTACAGGGCCAGAGCCATCAAACATTCCTCGTACAATGATTCTTTCCTTCCCGGATTGATTCTTGTGAACTTCCTCTGAACGATCTCTAATGTCAGCACATCTTATGTTGCCACTCACTTGCATATGAGAGGGAAATTTATACATTGGACAATTAATCTAACAGCTTGCATCCCTTTGGGATAAGGAGGGAGGGAATGCTGCATTGAGGGTAAACTTGCAGGATCAAAGATAAAGCGTGCAAACTCCACACGGACAGCATTCCTAAAGTCAGGAGTGAACGTGGATTTCAGGAGGCATGAGGCAGCAGCCGTACTGTAGTGTTCAGTTACCGCACACTTCCGGCTTTGATCCCTCTCTTTTGTCCTCCGTGCCAACACCTCTCCCCACCTTTTGTCCTCACTTGTCTCTCTGCATTTGTACTCCTGCCCTCTCACCATCTATAGGTCCACAGGGTGACTCACCACCACGTTCTCAAAGGACGAGTGGGAGAAAGGAAGGGAACTATTGCCTTTGCAGGAAAATGTCAAAGAAAAGGATAAAAATAAGAAATGGTCTGGTCCAACGACATTGATGTCACAGCATAGAAAGCTCATCAATACATCTACTTCCTCAGTGAGCTGAAGAAATTTGCCACGTCCCCATCGACTCGAACAGCAATACACAGTCGAAAGGAATCTGTCTGGATGTATAATGGCTTTGTATGACAACTGCTCAAAGTTCAAAGTAAAATTCAACTGGACAACAACATTTTTCAAAAGTGTTGTTTCTCAGAAATAGTTTTTTGTTTATGATAGACCACATGAAGCTGAACACAAATGTAACTTCAGACTACTTGTATCACGTAGGAATTTGGAGAAACAAGAAATTAACTTTTATTGGATATACCGTAATGTGTTTAATTGCATAATGGTGCTGATGCTTTGCAATAGTTCAACTAGGCTGAAAGTGTTTCGTTGATGACTTTTGTTTGTATCACGTGGATAGCCAGAGGCTTTTTCCCCCAGGGCTGAAATGGCTAACACGAGGGGGCATGATTTTAAGGTGCTTGGAAGTAGGTACACGAAGGAGGTCAGAGGTAAGTTTTTCACACTGAGTGTAGTGAGTGCGAGGAATGCGCTGCCAGCAAGGGTGGTAGAAGCGGACACAATAGGGTCTTTTAAAAGACTCTTAGATGAGTACATGGAACTTAGAAAAATAAAGGGCTAAGTGGTAGGGAAATTCTAGGCAGTTTCTAGAGCAAGTTATATGGTGAGCTGAAGGACCTGTAATGTGCTGTGGATTTCTACATTCTATGTTCAGCATCTGAGGCTTCTTGCTTAAGTGTCCAACACTAATCAGCCAGCATTGATGGATTCCAGTTGCCTGAGACCATTTCTCCAGGAGTGCAATGTCTTGGTGAAAGCTTTCACCGTGCTTGTCACTGACAGCACTAAAGATTTGCAGGGGAGAAGTCCAAATGGGAATGCATAAAATGAACCTTTAGGGATATGTTGCACTTCATGGTTTTGTACGCTTGAAGTATGCTCTCAACCAGCTGCATGTAGTTTGGTGCTCTGTAGTTGCCAAGAAAATTTTCAACAACATCTTTGAATGCCTTCCATGTGATTTTTTTTCCAGCCCCACTAGAAGTTCTTCAAATTGCCTGTCATTGATGACCTGTTTGAGTTTTTACCAACAAAAATGCCGACAAGTCGGGCAGGAAGTCGTGCCGGTAGCAGAGTGAACAGTCGGCGAGGCAGTGAAGCTTGTGATTTTGATGTCCTGGAGACACAATCAATGTGTTCTGATATTTCTGAATCTAGCACAGAAGGATCCCAAGCAAGATCGTGAAGGGGTTCCACAAAACCTTCAAAGATCCCAACACCCTCAAAGAAAACCACGACCCCAAAAACAACAAGCACCAGAAGATAATACAAGCGAAGCTGTGGGACCACACACACACACACACACACACACACACACACACACACACACACACACACACACACACACATACACACATGCACACATACACACACACACATGCACGCACACACACACACAAACACACACACACACGTATAATATTTACAAAAAGTACTCTTGTTAAGCATTGTAGAAGATTAATTGTTGTCTAATACCCCCTTATCATTGTACTTTCCCTGGTTTTTTTGTTTTTGTAAGTTAAAAGTTTTTTCATGTGAATATTTATGTAGATAAAACATCCATGTTTTGTTCCCATAGCCTCTGTGTCAGAGGGAAGTGAGAATGCTTTTAAAGAAAAAGGAAATTTAAATGTGTTCGTGTTCTATTAAAGATTTGAACTATTGCTTTTTTTTTTAAAACTTGCATTTCGGAAATGACCCTTTAATGAGAAGTTGACTTGCTGTAAAAGCAAGACAAATGCTGCAGTGTTTGTTAAGAATCATGGGAACCTCACGGAGTCTTTAAGTGGGGGGGGGGGGAATGGAGCGATGTACAGTTTTAATTACTTTTAAGATTGTTCATTTTTTGCCTGCTGGAAGTTACACAAATAATAGTTATGACAACAAGTGCACATGCAAGTTGTAAAAGACTATTGCTATCTTGTAAGCAGTGTAAAGGACACTTTAATAGCAGCTGAAGGTCATTGTGGGCCACACCAGCAATTGCTAGCAAGGCCCTTCTCACTTTTTTATGCTGCTTATGAACTGAGCAGCAGCATTTATATTCAATTGATATCTAGTCTGACCATGTCGCTATGTGAATCCACAACTGAAATTGTACCCATGAGTCAAACGTTCATTTTTTGTATTCAAAAACAAATGTGCTTTCAGTAACTTAACAAAAGATTAAGTACTGCAAAAAGAAACAAAAATGCCTTCCTTAATCTTGGCATCAGTTATTCTGACTTGAATCATGAATTGAAATAAAAAAATTTAACTGATTTTAAAAAAAATGGTGTGTGATACGGAAATTCCACGGTGATTTTCATGATGAACAGCCCAAAATCCATAAGATATACCCAAATGTTTGTTGTCCAGCATTAGCAAAGTACATATATCAGTCACCCTGAGACTCATTTTCCTGCAGGCATGCTCTGCAATTCTGTGGAATAGTAACTATAACAGGATCAATTGTTACATACGCTGTGCGTATCTTGTGACTGTCTTATGACCATGACGTAATTGAGTATCTGGTGAGCATGATGTAATGGTCTTGTGATGGTGGGGTGATGTATTTTCCCGCCAGTGTGAGGTCACATGATATAATTTTCCCGCCAGTGTGAGGTCATGTGATGGCCTGTTCCAACAGGTATAAAACAGGGAAAGCCTGCTGTGATGCAGTTTTTGTGTTGAGACGTCGTTTAAATCATCAGTTGCTCCATTATGCTGCATATTTGGTTTCATGACACAGTTTTGCTTTAAAGTGGAGCTTTATTTTCTATCTTAAGTCTCAAAGGTTATTGCCAGCAGTTTCGCCAAATGCTGCCAGTTTTGGTTTGATCTACCTTTGCAATTCAGTTGGAGAGTGAAGAATTTATCGAAGTACGGAAACCCGAAGGATCGAGTAAAGTTGGTGTCGTCAGCGGTTTAATACAGGATCGACCTTATTGGATCTTCATTCAGGAAATAGTAACCTGCATCCGAGATAACCCCTGCCTTGTAAGAGCAGAAAGGGTTGGGGCAGTGTATTCGCCAAGGAAAAGGTCAGTTCCTTTAAGCCATTTTTATTTCCTTCATCGTGAGTCTTTTGGCAAGGCATATTTCAGCTGGGATCAACAGTAACGTCACGTCATTGAAAAATTCGTTGCTTCAAGAAAGTCTCTCCTAACTGACTGTATAAATTATTTGGACTTTTGCATTTACCACTATAAGAACTGTGTTCGTATTTATCACTTTAAGAACTGTTTGAGTTGCCGTATAGCAGTTAATTTCCAGTTAAGTTAGTCATTTGTTTACTTTTAATTTTTAATGAGCAGAATTTAATAAATGTTTATTTGTTTATAAAAAGATCTGTCTCAATTTGATATTCATTGTTGCCGGAGATGTACAATAACAATTGGGGGCTCATCCGGGATATGCTCTGATTTTGAGCTTAAGTTCTTGTTTAATTATCGATCTGATTTGGAAAAGGGTAATTCCCGATTCTTTTGTTTGTTTGGTTTGTGTGTAGTATTTGGCAACGATGAATATTGATGACTTTCTGGCATCGCCAGACTCTGAGTTATTAGCGAAGGTGAAAAAGAGTGATGTATCTGAGATTGCTAGCAGGTTGAAACTTAAAGGTATTTCGAAGGCTACAACAAAGCCTGTAATTCAAAGAAAAATTGCGTCACGCTTTGCAGAGTCGGGTGATTTTGATGAAGCGGTTTTAGATATGTTTCCAATAAGTAATATAGAGGTGCAGTTACAAATCGAACAAATGAAGTTAGAACAATGCAAAGCGGACTTGGAACGAAGTCAGTTAGAAGCTTCAAATAAACAGAGGGAATTTGAAGAAAGAGAAGCAAATGAAAAGAGAGAATTTGAAGCTAAAGAAGCTGAGAGAAAGGGAGTTTGAGCTAGTGATGGAGGAATTAAAGTCCAAGAATCAGTCCTCTGGTTCTAGGAAACAGTTTGTTGCTGGTCGAGAAGTTATATTAGCTCCTCCATTTAATGAAACAGAAGTGGATAAATATTTCCAACATTTCGAAACTGTTGCTCAGATTTCAGAGTGGCCAAAAGAGAAATGGCCAGTGATGTTACAAAGTGTAATTAAAGCCAAAGCACAACAAGTTTATACAGCTTTAACTGCTGAGCAAGCACTTGATTAAGATATTGTGAAGCAGCAGATACTGAAAGCATATGAACTGGTTCCAGAAGCTTATAGAGAAAGATTCAGAAATTTGAAGAAATCTGTGGAAAAAACTTATGTGGAATTTGCCTACGATAAAGCTGTGTGTTTTGAAAGATGGGTTTCCTCTAAAAATGTGAATGGGGAGTATAATAAATTGAAAGAGTTTTCTTTAATGGAGGAATTTAAAAGGAGCATCCCTGTTGAAGTAAGAACCTACTTAAATGAGAGGGACTCTGCTACATTGCAGGAGGCTGCTAACTTAGCTGATGAGTATGCTTTAGTCCATAAGAGTAAATTTCCTCAGGGTAGAACTTTTAAAAGGAAAATAGCACAGAGAGTCAAGGTAAACTAGAAATTAAATCAGAAGTTAGTGAGAAAGGTAAGGAGGAAGGAAAACATGTGAAGGAAAGACAGTTTGGTCCCATTTGTAATTATTGTAAGAAACCTGGTCACGTAATAGCTAACTGTTTCCGATTGGAAAAGGAGAAGGAAGCAGTCCTTGCTTGTGTGCAACATATTGAAACACCTGTAAATCCACAGGGTCTGATAAAAATAAATGAAACTTTGTCAGAGTCTGACCAAGTTAAGGGGGGGGGGGGATATGATCATTTTATAACCTAAGGATTTGTATCCTTGAAAGAGGGATCCATTCTGGTACCAATAAAAATCCTTAGGGATACTGGAGCTTCTCAATCACTAATGTTAGACAGTGTGTTAAAGTTTAGTGATGAGTCTGACACTGGTGAGGTAAACTGTATACGAAGTGTTGGGAGTGCCCTTATGCCTGTACATTTGCATAGAGTAAATTTAAGGTCAGGGTTAGTTACAGGACTGGTTAAAGTAGGACCCAGCTTACCTGTGAATGATGTTTCTCTATTGTTAGGGAATGACTTGGCAGGTGGACAAGTTTTTCCTGAAGTGCATTTGAAAATAAAGTCAGAGGAACCACGGATCGTTTCTAACACAGATTCCTCCTTTGTTATAAATTGAGCTATGGCTAAAAAGCTTTATGTGCAGGATGAGGTTGTTACCCATGACTGTTCAACTTGGGATTTGAATTTTGAGGATTTGTCAGAAACTGTCTTACCTTCATTGTTTGATCAAGATTCTTGGAGTGAGCCTGACCATGAAGATTTGTCTCGGTCTTGGAAAGAGATGATAGCAGAGCAGAGTAGAGACCCTGAGATTATCAAATTAAAGGAACAAGCTCTTCCAGATAGTGAAATTGGGAAGGTGCCAGTAGGATATTATTTTGAGAAAGGAGTATTAATGAGAAAGTGGAGATCACCTACAATTCCTGCAAGTGATGAATGGAATGTTGTTCACCAGGTAGTAATTCCTAAAGTTTATCGAAATGAAATTTTAACTTTAGCTCATAGTGTGCCCTTGGGTGGACATCAAGGGGTGAAGAAAACTGTGAACAAGGTTTTTGAACATTTTTACTGGCCTGGTTTGAGAAAAGATGTGGTGACGTTTTGCAGAATGTGTCATACTTGCCAAGTTGTGGGTAAACCTAATCAAGTTACTCCAGTGGCCCTGCTGCAACCTATTCCCGCAATTGGTGAACCGTTTTCTAAAATTATTGTAGATTGTGTAGGCCTATTACCAAAAACTAAAACTGGCCATGAATATTTGCTGACCGTAATGTGCACTACGTATAGGTTTCCAGAGGCAATACCACTGAGGAATATAACAGCTAAAACTGTAACAAAGGCTCTTATAAAATTCTTTACTTATTTTGGGTTGCCTAAGGAAATACAATCTGATCAAAGTAGTAATTTTATGTCTGGATTATTTCAACAGATAGTTTATAAACTGGGAGCTAAGCAGATTACCTCGCCTGCATACCATCCAGAATCGCAAGGAGCCTTGGAAAGGTTTCATTCTACCCTCAAGACTATGATTAGGACGTATTGTGTAGAAAATGAAAATGATTGGGATGAGGGCATATACTTACTTCTATTTACGGTATGGCAGTCAGTACAGGAATCATTAGGTTTTAGTCCATTTGAATTTGTATTTGGGCATAGAGTTAGAGGACTTTTGGCCTTATTAAAAGAACAATAGATTAATAAAGAGGTACACACTAATCTGCCGGATTATGTTTTAAAATTTAAGGATAGATTACATAAAGCTTGTAGTTTAGTCAGGGAAAATTTAAAATTGGCTCAGGAAAAAATGAAAACATGGTATGATAAAGAAGCTAGAATGAGGTCATTTAAGCCTGGAGATAAGGTGTTGGTTCTTTTCCCGGTGCAAATGAATCCTTTACAAGCGAAATTTCATGGTCCTTATAAAATCATGGCTAAAGTTAATGACTGGATTATGTGATAAAAATGCCAGATCGAAGAAGGCCGACCCAGCTTTGTCCTATAAATATGATAAAACCATATTATGAGAAACAGTCTGCAACTGTGACTGTTGTGGTCAATAATAATGAGTTTGATCTCACTAGGAACTTAATGGATGATTCATCTGAAACTCATTCTAAACCCAATATTATTTCTGCCAGATTACCAAACTCAACAATTCTGGACAATATTGATGAGAAATTAGCTCATTTACAGCCAGAGTGGAAGCAGCAGATGAAGCAATTAATTCTTAAATATAGGGATTTAGTTCCAGACGCTCCTAAAAGAATCACAGTAGCTTCACATGATGTAGATGTTGGAGATGCCAAACCCATAAAGCAACATCCATATCAGATGAACATGGAAAAATGTGAACTTTCTGAGAAAGAAATTAAGTCTTTGTTAGAGAATAATATTATTAGACCTTCTAATTCGAATTGGAGTTCACCTTGTGATATGGTGACTAAGTCAGACAGTAGTATTCGGTTTTGTACTGACTACAGGAAAGTGAACGCTGTAATGAAAACAGATGCATATCCAATCCCTAGAGTGGATGATTGTGTGGATAAAGTTGGAAAAGCAAAGTTCCTTACAAAGATTGATTTGTTGAAAAGGTATTGGTGTGTTCCATTGACGGATAGAGGTAGAGAGATTTCTGCATTTGTAATCCCATCTGGGTTATATGAATATAATGTTCTTCCATTTGGGATGAAGAATGCCCCAGGTACTTTCCAGCAGATGATTAATTCTGTGATTCGTGGGTTAAAAGATACAGATGTCTTTATTGATGATTTAGTTACAGGAAATGATACTTGGGAAGCACATATTACTGCGGTGGAGAAACTATTTGAAAGGCTTTCAAAAGTTAACTTAACTAGTAACTTAGCTAATAGTGAATTTGGTCATGTTACTGTGACATACCTTGGTTATGTTGTAGGTCTGGGCTTGGTTAAGAAAAATAGTTAAGGAAATAAATCAAACTCCAATTTAGCAACAAAAGTCTGATGTTAAGGAGTATAATATTTTGATAACTCATATTAAAGGCAAAGATAATGTGATTGCTGACTGTTTATCTATATGTTGAATATACAATGTAATTTTTTTATGGAGTGGTATTTTAACATCTGTAACACTATATTGTTATAATACTGTATATTAATTTGTAAGGTGCTGTATGATAATACTATGTGTATTGTGTATGTTGTAGATTTTATACATTTGTATTTTTTTTAAATAGTTAATTGTTAAAATTTTGCTCATGACAGACCAAAAATTTTTTTTTGGAGGGAGGTGTTACATACCCTGTGGGTATCTTGTGACTGTCTTATGACCATGATGTAATTGAGTATATGGTGAGCATGATGTAATGGTCTTGTGATGGTGGGGTGATGTATTTTCCCACCAGTGTGAGGTCATGTGATGGCCTGTTCCAACAGGTATAAAACGGGGAAAGCCTGCTGTGACGCAGGAGTTTTTGTGTTGAGACATCGTTTAAGTTGTCAGTTGCTCCGTTATGCTGCATATTTGGTCTCATGATGCAGTTTCATTTTAAAGTGGAGCTTTACTTTCTACCTTAAGTCTCAAAGGTAATTGTCGGCAGTTTCACCAAACGCTGCCAGTTTTGGTTTGATCTACCTTTGCAATTCAGTTGGAGAGTGAAGAATTTATCAAAGTACAGAAACCCGAAGGATTGAGTAAAGTTGGTGTCGTCGGCAGTTTAATCCAGGATCGACCTTATTGAATCTTCGTTCAGGAAATAGTAACCTGCATCCGAGATAACCCCTGCCTTGTAAGAGCAGAAAGGGGTGGGCAGTGTTATTCGCCAAGGAAAAGGTCAGTTCCTTTAAGCCGTTTTTATTTCCTTCATCGTGAGTCTTTCGGGCAAGGCATATTTCAGCTGGGATCAGCAGTAACGTCACGTTGTCGAAGAATTCATTGCTTCAGGAAATTCTCTCCTAATTGACTGTATAAATCATTTGGACTTTCGCATTTACCACTTTAAGAACTGTGTTGGCATTTATCGCTTTAAGAACTTTTCGAGTTGCCGTATAGAAGTTAACTTCCGGTTAAGTTAGTCGTTTGTAAACTTTTAATTTTTATTGAGTAGAGTTTAATAAATGTTTATTTGTTTATAAAAAAAACCTGTCTCAATTTGATATTCATTGTTGCCGGAGACGTACCGTAACACAATGAAAGATCAACAGGGTGCAGAGGACAACAAATTGTGCAAATGCAAATATAAATAAATAGCAATAAATAGTGAGAACATGAAATAACACAATAAAGAGTCCTTAAAGTGAGATCATCAGTTGTTGGAACATCTCAATGGATGGGCAAGTGAGTGTTCAAGAGTCTGATGGTTGAGGGGTAGTAACTGTTCTTGAACCTGGTGTGCAAGTTCTGAGGCTCTTGTACTTTTTACCTGATGGCAGCTGAGAGAAAAGGTCATGGCCTGGGTGCTGAGGATCTCTGATGATGGATGCTCCTTTCCTACGACATATAGATGAGCTTAGTGGTTAGAAGGGCTTTAACTGTGATGTACTGGGCCAAATCCATTACCTTTGGTCGGATTTCCTGTTCAAATACATTAGTGTTTCCATACCAGGCTGTGATGCAGCCGTCAATATACTCATCACTACACATCTATAGAGTTTGTCAAAGTTTTAGATGTCATGCCGAATCTCCACAGACTCCTAAGGAAGTAGAGACCCCTCTGTGCTTTCTTTGGTGACCGTGAGAAGCTGCAGTGAGTTTCAGATACAACTCTGCATATCATGGAAACAAGCCTCCCCTCCATGAACTCCATGGTCTACTTCTCGCTACCTCAGGAAACATAGCTAACATAATCAAAAACCCCACTCACCTCAGACATTCTCTCCCATTGGGCAGAAGATACAAAAGCCTGAAAGCACCCACCAACAGGCTCAAGGACAACTTCTGTTATAAAATATTGAATGGACCTCTTGTATTACAAGGTGGCATCTTGGCCTCACAACCTACTTCGTTATGGTCTTGCACTCTATTGTTTACCTGCATTGCACATTGTTATTTTCTTACCTTATTCTAGCACAATGTACTGTGTAATGATTTTATCTGTACAAACAGAATGCTTTTCACTATACAGGTGACAATAATAAACTGATAACAAGTGAGATCAGCAATTCTAAGATTCAAAGTACGTATGCAGTTTACAACCCTGAGATTCGTCTTCCCACAGCCATGACAGAAAAAAAGTTTCCGAAACAAAACATTCAAAGTAAAACATCAAATCCCCTACATGCAAAAAAATCACGCAGATAGTCAAATAAAAACAAGTGAAATACACAGAGTATTAAACACCAAATTGCCAATCATCCAACCAGCTCAATTCAATCTAACTCTGTGTCCTTTGTTACTTCAGGCCACAAAGCCAGTCCGCCTCAGTTAAAATTGCACAAAATAGCAACAAAAGGAGGAAACGACCAGAAACCAGAAACATGGACTAGAAAATCCAATCAACCGCGTTGATTAAACCTTGCCCCAAGAACTAGGACTCTGGCAGCATCGATCGAGAGGGTGGGTGAGAACGTTTACACCTTTCTCTGAGAGTAGCGGATGAGAGGGCGAGAGACCGTCACGTGCAATAAAGTCTGGTCTTGCCAGCAACATCCATAATTTTAACTGCAGATTTTGTTTGCTGTGGGTCCTACCCTCTACTGGCATCAGGTAATTTAATAAACATAATCAGAAACACGAGAAAGTCTGCAGATGCTGGAAATCCAGAGCAACGCACGCAACATCCTGACGGGCTCAGCGGGTCGGGCAGCGTCTATGGAGAGTAACGCTGCCGGCTCCAGCTTCGCAAGGGACGGAATTCCCCGAAGGGCCAAAGGCGGCCGCAGAGACATGGGCGTGTCACGTGATAGTGGAGCCCCGCCCCAGGATGATTGACGTTGGACACGACTAGACAGCAGTCGGGCTGTTTGTCATTACGGCCAATGGGAGCGCGGTGGAGGCGGGCCCTCGATGGTAGTGGGGTGGCCTGGCCTGGGACGTCCCGCTCCGCCCTGTCAGCTGTTGGCTTCCGGAGAAGGAGGGGTGCGGCGGCGGTCGCGGTGGGAAGGGGCTGGCTAGGAGTTCGAGGGCGAGATGTTGTGATCGGAGGCGGTGTCCCTGCAGTTCACCGAGCGGAGGAGCCTGGTGCCGAGGCTCTCGCCTCCCCGGGTTCCGGAGCCTATAGGCCCCGAAGCCGCCATGCAGCCACTGCAAAGCCAGGCCTGGGGCCGCCTCAGCCGCATTGACCGAGAGAGCGACAGCCACATCCTGCTGGTGAACAGCGAGTGGACCATTGGCAGAAGGAAGGGTATGAGTGGGCCGCCGGGGAGGGGAAGGAAACGTCCTGGGCACTGCGCTAGGGTGGGAAGGGGAGGGGGGACAAGGGGATGCTCCGGGGGCGAGGAGAGAGGCGGGGGGAACTCCGGGGGACGAGGGGAGAGGCGGAGGATGCTCCGGGGGACGAGGGGGAGAGGAGGGGAGAGCTCCGGGGGACGAGGGGGGAGCTCCGGGGGACGAGGGGGAGAGGAGGGGAGAGCTCCGGGGGACGAGGGGAGAGGCGGGGGATGCTCCGGGGGACGAGGGGGAGAGGAGGGGAGAGCTCCGGGGGACGAGGGGGAGAGGAGGGGAGAGCTCCGGGGGACGAGGGGAGAGGAGGGGGGGAGCTCCGGGGGACGAGGAGGAGAGGAGGGGAGAGCTCCGGGGACGAGGAGAGAGGCGGGGGGAACTCCGGGGGACGAGGGGAGAGGAGGGGGAGCTCTGGGGGACGAGGGGAGAGGCGGGGGATGCTCCGGGGGACGAGGGGGAGAGGAGGGGAGAGCTCTGGGGGACGAGGGGAGAGGAGGGGGGGAGCTCTGGGGGACGAGGGGAGAGGAGGGGGAGCTCTGGGGGACGAGGGGAGAGGCGGGGGATGCTCCGGGGGACGAGGGGGAGAGGAGGGGAGAGCTCCGGGGGACGAGGGGAGAGGAGGGGGGAGCTCCGGGGGACGAGGAGAGAGGCGGGGGGGAACTCCGGGGGACGAGGGGGAGAGGAGGGGAGAGCTCCGGGGGACGAGGGGAGAGGAGGGGGGGAGCTCTGGGCGACGATGGGAGAGGAGGGGGAGCTCTGGGAGAGGAGGGGGGAGCTCCGGGGGACTAGGGGGGAGGTCAAAGAGTTGCTGATTGGGGAAAGTGATGGTGGGGGTACGAGGAGGGGCTGATGGTCATTTATTTGGAGGTCATGGTTGTAAGGAGAGTGCTGGCACCACCAGGTTAAAGAACACCTGCTCCCCTTCAACCCATCAGGCTCCTGATCAAAAGAGGATGACCACACTCATTTGCCTATCCATTGAAATATTCCCAAACACAATGATGTCATTTTAAGGACTATTTATCTCATTATTTATTACTATTATATTTGCATTTGCACAGTTGTCTTCTGCACTCTAGTTGATCTTTCATTGATCCTGTTGTAGTTACTATATACGTATGAGTTGCTGAGTTTGCCTGCAGGAAAATGGATCTCAGAGTTGTATGTGCTGATTTATGTACTTGATAATTGGTGAGTTAATTAGGAAGGTGAACTGGAGTGTTTGGACAAAGAGGAATCGCTTTGTGGGTTGGGTGGATTGTGTACTGAGCAGGCTGGGGGGCGGGGGGGGGGGTGGAAATCAAAACTGTAGTTCCTGCAATCTGCAACAGGGAGAAATGCTTGGATTACTCAGCCAGTCAAGCATCATCCGTGGAAAGGAAACAAGTTTGGGTCCTGAAGAAGGGTCTTGGCCCAATCAACTGTCTGTTCCTTTCCATAGATGCTGCCTGACCAGCTGAGTTCCTCCAGCATTTTGTGAATGTTTTAGGTCAATGACCCTTTAGAAGTAAGTAGCATTGGTTGGTATGGCTGAGCTTTGGTATGTAGATCAGAAGAGTTACTGGATTTCAGATTTGCTCACTCTTGTCTGTATAGTCTATGCTTTTACAAGCTGTTATGGAGGGCACAGTTTGCATAACGCTATTACAGTGTCAGAGACTTGGGTTCAATTCCTGCTGCTGCCTGTAAGGAGTTTGTATGTTCTCCCTGTTTCCTCTCATGGGTTTCCTCCCACAGTCCAAAGATGTACTGGTTAATAGGTTAGTTGGTCACATGAGTGTAAACGGGTGGTGTAAGCTCATTGGGCCGGAAGGGATGGTTACTGTGCTGTATCTTTATATAAAAAAATATTATTTGAGAAGTCCTCCAAAAGGAGAAACATTCTTCAGTATTATAGGGATTCTGTTTCCTTAAATTATTGTTTCAATTAAATGTTACTTTTCAGAATCAGGATTGATATTGCCAGCATATGTCATGAAATTTGTTTTATAAAAATAGAGAAAAGAAACTGAATTGCAGTAAGTGTATGTATATAATTGCAAGAAAATGTTAACTGTTTGCAATTACCTGGTTTTCTGCATTGATTACTCATAAAATTTGGTCTGATCTTCATCAACATCACAATAATAGACAAACAAATTCTACCTAAACTAAAAACAACAGACGATTGTACTTTTCACGTCTTTATTAAACATATTGTTTAATCATTCACAGTCTACATTAAAAAAAATTATGTGAACCTCAGGATAATGCCTTCTGCAAAAGCTATTCGGAGTTAGGTGTTTCAATCAATGAGATGTGGGTTGCAGAGGTGCCCTTCTCTATAAAAAAGACACACAAAGTCAGGTTACTGACAGAGCTTGCTCTTCTCAAGAAAGATCTCTGTATATGCACTGTGTCTCAATCAAAGCAACTTTCAGAGGACCTTAGAAGAATTGTAGAGATGCATCAAGCTGGAAAAGGCTACAAAAGCATTTCTGAAGACCTGAGTGTTCATCAGTCCACAGTAGGAGAAATTGTCTACTAATGGAGGAAATTCAGTACTGTTGCCTCTCTCCAAGAGCACAGCATGCCTTGCTGAACGTGAAAAATAACCCAAGGGTTACAGCAGAAGGCCTGCAGAAATCTCTAGAAATTGCTGAAGTCTCTGTTCATGTGTCCACTATAAGAAAAGCACTGAACAAGAATGGTGTTCATGGAAGGATACCGGAGGAAACCACTGATCTCAAAAAAAAAACATTGCTGCACATCTCAAGTTTGCAAAAGGCCACCTGGATGTTCCACAACACCTCTGGGACAATGTTCTGTGGACAGATGAGACAGAAGTTTTCTGGCAGAAAAGCACACCACTGTGTTTGGAGGAAAAAGGGCACTGCATATCAACATCAAAACCTCATCCCGACTGAGGCGTGGTGGAAGGAGCATCGTGGTTGGGGACAGCTTTGCTGCCTCAGGTCCTGGACCGCTGCAGTCATTGAGGAACAATGGATTCAAACTTGTAGCAAAACATTTTACTGGAGAAATGTCAGGGTAACGGTCTGTCACCTGAAGCTTAATAGAAGATGATGCAACAAGACAATGATCCAAAACATGAACAAATCAACGACAGAATTGTTTAAAAAGAAATCCATGTTTTGGAATGGCCATGTTAGAGTCTAGACCGTAACCCAATTGAGATGTTGTGGCATGATCTGAAGAGGGCTGTTCATGCAAGGTATCCCAGAAATATTGATGAACTGAAACAATTTTTTATGGAGGAATGGTTGAAAATTCCTCTTCGCAATTGTGCAAATCTGATCAGCAGCTACAGGAAACATTTAGTGGAGGTTATTGCTACAAAAGGAGGTTCTACCAGTTATTAAATACAAGGATTCACATACTTTGTTCAGCCTGGACTGTTAATGATTAAACAATGCGTTCAATAAAGTCATGAAAAGTACAATTGTTAGTGTATTGAGTTTCGGCAGATTGTGTTTGTTATTATTGTGACTTGGATGAAGATCAGACCACATTTTAAGGGTGAGTAATGCTGAAAACCTGGTACCGTAGATGTCGGATTATAAGCCGCTACTTTTTTCCCACATTTTGAACAGCTTTGAACACTGCGGCCTTTACTACGGTGCGGCTAATGCATGATTTTTTTTCATGCCGCCAAAAACATTTTGCCTCGTAACAGTAGACCAATAAAATTGATGAGTAGTTCACAGAGGTCCAATGAAATTGTACGATAAATCAAGCACACTTTCACAATTAAATTATTGTAAATCAGTCATTTGTACTCCCCCTCATCAACATGGAAAACACTCGAAGAAAAGCATTGTGCTGCCTTTATGGCAGTTATTTAGTTTATAATATTTTCGCTTAGTAATTCATTTGTTAGTATTTTCTAGTTAAAGTTAGAAGTACGACATCCCGGGATACTATGACGTCACATCCGGTTTCGCCGCGTCTTGTGGGAAATACCGGTTTGCGATAAACGGGAAGGTGGGGGCATTAGGCGAGCGCGAAACGCTGCTTTTAAGTTAAAGGCGATCAATAACTTTTCCTGGTAGGCTGCAGTATATATACTTTTTTTACCAGTCGTTAGGAGATATTGGAATGTATACGCAACGTAATTTGTGTGTTACCGATACGTATGTATATTTAAAAGTAGCCGTGTTACAGGCACGGTTCGAAAAAAAGCATTTGCAATATGTATTTGTTTATGTTACCATATGGATTTAATTAAAAGTTAAAAAATCCTCACGTGTAATATCTTTCTGTGTAAATATCTCATATTACAACGTGGGACACCTGCGGCCTAAAATCCGGTGCGGCTTGTACAAGTACAAAATTGATTTTCTTTCTAAAATTAGAGCCTGCGGCTTTTAATCAGGTGCGCTCTGTAGTGCGAAATCTACGGTAATTGCAAAGGGTTCATTATTTTTTTCTTGCAACTGTAAAATAAGTACTGGAAACATAGAAATTTAAAAAAAGTAGTGAAGTAGTGTTTATGGGTTCAATGTCCATTCAGAAATCTGATGGCAGAGGAGGTAAAACTGTTCCTGAATCACTGAGTTTGTACCTTCAGGTTTCAGTATCTCCTTCCTAATGGTAGCAATGAAGAAAAAGGGCACGGCCTAGGTGATGGTCCTTATTGATGGGTGCCAGCTTCCTGAGGCTTCGTTCTTTGAAGATGTCCTGGATACTACGGAGGCTAGAGCCCCGATGGAGCTGACTTAAGTGTACAACTCTGCAGCTTACTTTGATCCTGTGCAGTAGCACCCCCATCCCATACCAGTCGGTGATGCAGCCAGTTAGAATGCTCTCCACAGTACATCTGTAGAAAGTTGTGAGTGTCTTTGACACACCAAGCCTCCTCAAACTCCTAATGAAATACATCTGCTGTCTTTGTAACTGCATTGGTATGTTGGATCTGTAACAGAATTATTACAGTATGACGGCTATTCAGACTGTTGAATTTGTACTAACTCTACACAGAGTTCGACTCCCATCTTCTTTTCCATTGCTCACTTAACCAGCTCTTTTGACTTGTACAGTTGAATCTGTCGCCAATGACATCCCTAGTGCTGCATTGCAGTCCATCACAGGTAAAGCCCTCTCCACCATTGATTTCTGTCATAATTTTATGTATTGCACTGTACTGCTGCTGCAAAAAAACAAACATTTTGTGATGTGAGTAGTGTAATGATTCTGGTGTGGATCTGTATTGTGGACTGAGTGGGAAGGGTGATGGAGAGGGGACGGAGCAGGAAGCACCAGAGATACATTCTGTAATGATGAATAAATTAATTGTTTGGAATCAAATAACCTTGCCTGGTGTCTCAGGGCTGGGTGAGTCTGCACCTGTGCCACCCCCTGTCCCTGGCACTCCTCCTTTGTCACCTGTCCCATACCCTTCCTGTGGTGTCCACCCTCAACATTGACAAATACAGTACTGTGCAAAAGTCTTAGGCATCCTAGCTCTATATATGTATCTATTTATATATTCTAAGACTTTTGCATAGTACTATATTTGTACAGTTTGTTTTTTGCACATTTGTTTGCCCATATTTGTGCATGTTTTCATTGATTCTATTGTGCTTCTTTGTATTTACTGTGAATGCCGCAAGAAAATGAACCTCAGGATAGCGTATGGTGACATGTATGTACTTTAACAAATTTACTTTGAACTTTTGAGCCCTAGCTGCTTAGCAGGTCAGTCCCCTGAACCTTTTCTATCCAAATGTGTGTCCAGGTACCTTTAAATTGTGACATTTAAGAGGCCCTTAGTTAGGCACGTACTCCCTACTTCATTGTACATGAGAGATATGATCCTCGCAGTCGATGCATAATGTGAATATTTATTTAAATGGAGAAAATAAGGATGCGATCCAGAGGGCTTCCTAAGTATGTTTTATCTGTAATTTGTTCACATTTTCATACCGATACGACACAAAAGCAGTACCACAAGGCAACATTCGTATTATATTTCATCAATTTAAGGTAATATTCAATGTAATAAATCATAGAAAGTTAACATACTAGGGTGTACAGTACTCACCAACAGTGGCGGGTGTGTTCGCTCTAGGAGATGAGTGGTTGTTGTGGTGTTGGGCAGCTTTACATGGATAAAGTGGATGGTTGTGGTCGTCAGGATCATATCAAGCACAGCAAGGGGTGAAGGAAGACTCACAGAACTATGAGAACTGTCGGCAGCAGGAGATGACACCGGTTTGAAGAAAGTGGTGAGGGTTGTTTGCTTGGCAGCATTTTGTTTTTCAGCATAAATTTGCTTGTAGGGAAGAAGGGTTGACAGCTGGGAATGACTGAAATGCTGACTCCATTCTAAACTTGGGTCCATGTCCATCGCCATTTGTGCCAAGTGTTCCGACTTCCACCGTTCTCTCACCGTTGGGAAACTCCCTGGATTTTCAAAATTGTCTTTTGCTTGCAACATCTGAGAGATAGTTTGCCGTTAAAAAAAAATACGCCTTGAATGTGGATCACACCGTGGTTGAATCAGCGATGTTGTGTTAGGCGGCAGGAAACGCACTGTTATGTTAGGATGAATGCTGTCCAAATGTTTAGGATGGGCTGGCGCATTGTCAAGCAACAAAAGAACTTTAAAGGAAAGATTCTGTTCCCGGCAGTAGTGTCCCAGAGCTGTGTTACCTTCACCTGATGCTGCGCTGTTTATAATTTACAACTTTTTTTCAAGTATTAAAGCGGTTCTCTGCCGCTTGGCTGATCGCCCAGGACATGACATTGGACGCTTAGGAGGCATAGTTAAATATTCCAAGCACAAAATCACTGCACCATAGGTAAACCAACAAAAGTTTAAGAGCGTAAGATCGCACATCCACACCTTGCCAAAACCAATGTGAGACTGGTGGGAGTGAGATTGTGAGGTGTGTGCACATGACTTGTATTGGCGGGAAAGCGGTGCTCCTCGCATAACTGTGAATCCACATTGTCTGAAGACGCATATAACGAGGATAGGGTGTATTTAAATGAAGTACGTTATTATCAAAGTATGTATACAGAATACAACTCAGATTTGTAGCCTAGACGCCTCAATTGGAGAGAAGCAATGAGGTTTATCATGGGCTCATGCCCCGTCTCCAGGCCACACACCCTTCTTCAAACTTCACCATACTCCCTTCAACTAAGCTAGATAGCTCAGTTGGTCCAAAAAAACACTGTCAAAATGTAAATCTCAAGCTCCAATTGCACACAGCTTAGTAGTGGAATCACATTTGAAAAAGGAAAAGTTCAAAGTATGTATACATCAAACAACCTTGAGATTTGTCTCCTTACAAGCAGTCACGAAAGAACGAAACACAAGAAAGCCCATTTAAGAAAAAGACCATCAAATACCCAATGCGCAGAGAGAAAAAGAACAAGTTATGGAAATAATAAAAGCAAAAAATAAAGTTTAGAACTGAAGTCCATGAAAGAGTCCGTGCACAGTCCCACAGTTTAGTGCAGAGCTAAGCAGACATTGTGGAGCAGTGAGCTGAACCAGCCCATCCTTTTCAATCTGGATAGGTGCTTAAATCGTCGTACAAACATTGGGTTCAGTTGCTTTGATATGCTTTGGGGCCTGGACCCCACTGTTTTGACCTGGCCTGTACCTGACCACTCCAATTCAAAAGTAAAGGAAGTAGTTTTGTGAACTGTCTGCAGGATATCACCATTAGTAAATATTTAAATTTCTTTCTTAAAATGCTGGTGGGACGCAGCAGGTCAGGCAGCAACTCCCTATAGATGCTGCCTGACCTGCTGCGTTCCACCAGCATTTTGTGTGTGTTGCTTGAATTTCCAGCATCTGCAGATTTCCTCGTGTTTGCCTTTTAAATTTCTTTCATTCTAATTTTGATGCTCTTGAAGGAGGAAATGAATTGTTTTCCAGACTGCTGGTGTACAAATTTCCTTTTCAATGCCTCTCAAGTTGTCAGGTTTAGCTTATTGAGTAATTCCCTCTCCTTAGTCGGAGCATATTGTGAATCCCACATGAGGTTCAAGCATGCAATCTATGCTGACACTCTCATGATGGTGCAAAGAGAGTTTCCCCCAGTGGGGAATGCCATCATCCAGGTGAGATGTTGCACAAGTGACCTGTTCTCCCAGATGAGTATGAAAGACTCCACGACACCTTTTCAATTAAGAACGGTGGATTTACCCTAGTGCCATCAACCGATATCTTATTTTAAAAAATGTTTTGTTCATGATGAAATATCAGAAGCTTGCGGCATACAAAATGGCTGCTGCAGTTTCCACATCTCATTTGTGAGAATACTTCAAATATATTTCATTGCCTGTAAAGCAGTTTGGAGCATAATGCAGTGAAATGCATGACAGAAAGACTGCTCTAATGCATTTCTTATTGCTGTACGATCTCTTGGCCTCTTTCAACTCTAATTTTGTCAAAAAGTTCTGCAGTTAAACACAATAAGTATTAATGACCTATTCAACCTTGTAAAGTTCAAATAATATGCAAAAAAAACAAATAACGCAAACAAAAAACAAGCAAAAAAACACAATATAAAACACTACAAAGTTACTGAAAAAATGCAGGCATATTCAGTTTAATCTAGTGCTGTTGTTTGTTATCTGCAGGCCGCAGAGCCAGTCTCAATCAAAATAGTGTCCAAAAAAAGAGCAACCAAAAACACATCACAACGTGAACGTTGAATGTCCAATTCACAGACCGCGTCAATTAAACTTTGCCCAAGGCCCAGGACTTCAGCAGCATCGGGGGAGGGGGTGAGAGAGAATGTTTGTACACAAGCAGTTTCATCCAGGAGCAGCGGACCGAAGGAAGACCAGTCACACACGGATAGATGGCGATGAACGCCCACCTTCCTCTGTCATATTCATTGATTTCATTCTTCCTCAGTGTTTTAATCAGTGAGATTGACAAGAAATGGAATTGATGGTGGGCTTGCAACCTCACCAAACTTGCTCGGAATACCAATTTGCTCATTCAGCCCAAAAACACCACCATATATGGACTGGAGATTCATCTTCTTGCTGGCAGTCACAAAAAAAACACAATAAAATCCACAAAAAAAAACAACAAAGACTGCCATGCATATTTTGGTCTAGATCTGAGCCTGATTCTCTCTGAAGAAAGATGAGTTGGTACAATGGAGTGGATGTTAGTGGACTGACCACTAGACTTCTAGATAATTGATCCAGTGTGAATTTAACTAGCAGTTGGTGAACTTAAATACCACAATTTCTTTTTTTATTGTTAAATTATAGAATGTGAAACTTCAATTGATTCATGTTGGCATTCATTTCAAGGGGACTAGAATATGAAAGCAAGGATGCAGTGTCAAGGCTTTATAAGGCACTGGTGAGGTCTCACTTGGAATATTGTGGGCAGTTTTGGGCCCGCTATCTGGGAAAGGATATGCTGACATTTGAGAGCGGTCAGAGGAGGTTCATGAGAATGATCTCGGGAATGAAAGGGGTGGAGATGTATCTCTGCCAAAGGAGGTGTAAGGCACTCCTTCCCGCTGCAGCCTGCAGGTTGCCCTTGGACCCTGCTCAGGGTCAGGTGAAGCCATGGGAGCCAGGGGTGGATGGCCATATGAGCAGCTGGTGCACACCACAAGCCTTAGTTATGTGACTACTGACACCAGGCAGACAATCTCTGAAGAGGATTGATAATGGCTTGGGTCACCTTTCTTGTAAAAACACTGTCCAGTAGAAGGGAATGCAAACTACATCTGCAGAAAAATTTGCCAAGAACCATCTTGGTCTTAGACCATGGTCACCCACATAACATGATTATATGAGGAGTGATTGGCTCTGGTCCTGTACTCTCTGGAATTCAGAAAATGAGGGTATTTCATTGAAACCCATTCAATGTTGAAAGGCCTTGATAGAGTGGATGTGAAGAAGATGTTTCTTATGATGGGGGAATCTAGGTCACAGCCTCAGAATAGAGTAACGTCCATTTACGTAGAATAAGAGAAATTTCTTTAGCCAGAGAGTGAATCTATGGAATTTGCTGCCACATTTGGCTGTAGAGGCCAAATCATTGGGTATATTTAAGGCAGAGGTTTTGTAGATTCTTGATGGTCAGGACATAAAGGGTTACAGGGAAAAGGCAGGAGACCAAGGCTGGGAGAGAAATGGGTCAACCATGATGAAATGGCAGAACAGATGCGATGGGCCAATTGACCTAATTTTGCCCCAGCGTATGGTTTTTTATATCATTCAGGAAATAAAATGCATCCAGTGTTACTCCAGACTCTGACATGGCTGACTCAAAACTGCTTCATCAGTTCAAGCCTATTCAGTGAGGAGCTTTACACTACACACAAAATGCTGGCAGATCTCAGCACATCAGGTAGCATCCATGGAAAAGAGTTAACAGTCGGTGTTTCAGGCTGAGACCCTTCATCAGGTCTGAGTGAAGGGTCTCAACCCAAAATGTTGACTGTTTAATTTTTTCCATAGATGCTGTCTGGCCTGCCGAGTTCCTCCATTTTGGCTGTATTGCTTTGTATTTGCAGCATCTGCAGATTTTCTCTTGTTTATGAATTATGTTTGCAATGTCCTTTGAGTAAATCAGTCAAAGCAGAAAATAGCCACGTTTGAAACATCAGGTCATGATGCTGTTTTCAGTGTGGTGAGGTAGGAAGTGCTTAGCATGGTGATTTTGGCCAGATAGCGGTTTTGATAATGTTGACTAAAGGGAAGTATTAGCCAATTCACCAGAGATTTCTTGCCCACATGCCAAAATCATACCATAGTATCCAAGAGCCCAAATCTGGACTTGATTTACAGTCTTAACCCAAAAATGAATCAGAATCCAGTTTAATCGCTGGCATATATCATAAGATTGCCTTGCAGCAGTAATACAGTGCAATATATGATTTAAAACATATGAACTACAATAAATGTCCATTATTTGGGACACAGCAGGACCAGTACATTTTGACCCAATTAAACAGACCTAATAAACCAAAGTTTCATGGAAATAGTTAAAAATGTATAAAAAAGACAAACATTTAACTGAGTAACAAATATATTTAAATGAAATGCAGAACAAATTAGAAAATGTCTATTCTACTGTGGTACTATAAAACTTAGTTTCTAATAGTTATCAGAGGAATTAATTTAATATACACTACCATGTTCTTTTGATTGACTGTAAATGAACAAAATCTAGTGCAGATAATAGACTGCCTTCAAACAATACTTTTGGTGATTGCATCCTCCAAATCTTCATTTTCATTGTAACATTCAAGATGATTGCTGATACCCTCAGATTCTTTGTAGTTCCTAACTTGAAGTAGTGAAATCGTTTCATTTTCACTAATGGCCGTTTCTTGCATCTCCAAGTCTGAATACTTGAAACTACAGTGAGCAAAACAGTTTGAATTGTCTTGCTGCTTATTTGTCGCCAACAATCAGTGACAAAAATCGCTGCTTTTTGAACACAAACACAAGCAAGTGACCCTATTTAAAAACTGTTTGCTCAAGCTCAGTACAGTATCTAACAGCCACAGGACAGGCACGTGATGATACTAATTAGAAACTATTTGGCAATAGTCTCCTGTCCCAATTAAGTAGCATAGTGTCCCAAATAAATGAAGGGATTCCTGGCTACTTTCTCGATTTGGTCTTTAAGACTTGTCCCAAATAAGCGGCTGTCCCAATTAACCAAAATCCTCTGTATAAAAAAAATTAAAACTAAATGAGCAAATTTTAATAAAATTAATTAACAAGTTTAAAAAAAAGTGAAATGGTGTATATGGATTCATTGCTCGTTCAGAAATCTGGTGGAATGGATGAAGCTCTTTCCAAAACAGTAAGTGTATCTTCTGTACCTCGATGGTAGCAATAAGAAGAGGGCATGGCCTGAGTCATGGGGCTCCTTAATGCTAGATGCCATCATTTTGAGGCATCACCGTTTGAAGATGTCCTCAATGCTGGGGATGGTTGTGCCCATGAAGGAGCCAGCTGGGTCTACATACTGCCGCAGCTTTTTCCAATCCTTTGCATAGGCCTCTTCGTGCCAGACAGCAATGCAACCAGTTGGAATGCTCTCCATGGTATATGTAGAAATTTGCACCACACTCCCCCATGGTGGGATGATTATTAAAACATTTTTTGAATGAGATTACTCATTTTGAGTCTTGTAAGATTATCTTGTGCTGTATGTAACTTCCATATGTGGTCATTCCCATTTCCTTGTTTCTATATTCATGATTCTGAAAGCTGCTGTGTCCCCTTCCCTGAACTTATGAACAATTTATTTTCTTCTTTGCTTCTGATCAATGTATTCATCTTAGAATTATGTCTCTGCAGGTTAAGCCAAATTAGGTATAGCATTTTGGTGTTATTTGTTATAAAATAGCAAAAGCCATTGATTCAAAGCCTCCATCCAGGTGAGGCGACACTTCACCTGTGGGTCCATTGGGGTCATATACTGAGTCTGGGCACCCAGTGCAGTCTTCTCTATATCAGTGATTGGGAGACCGCTTCACTGACATTTACATTCTGTCCACCAGAAGAAGCAGGATCTCCCAGTGGCCCATTTTAATTCCTCTTCCCATTCCCATTCCCTTTCCGATAGTCAATCCATTGCCTCCTTTACTGTTACGATGAGGCCACACTCAGGTTGGTGGAACAGCATCTTGTATTTAGTCTGGGCAAAAGCCTCCAACCTGATGGCATGAACATTGATGTTTTAAACTTTTGGTAATGACCTCCCCCACTTTCACCATTTCCCATCCCTGTTTCCTTGTCTCACCTTATCTCCTTGCCTGTCCATCATCTCCCCTGGTACTCCCCCCTCTTCTCCATGACCCTCTTCCCTGTCCTATCAGACTCCCCTTTCTCCATTCCTGTATCTCTTTCACCAATCAGCTTCTTAGCTCTTTACTTCATCCCTCCCCCTCCTGGTTTCACATCACCTTGTGTTTCTCTCTCTCCTCCCCCACCTTTTAAATCTACTCCTCATCTTTTTTCCCCTCCAGTCCTGCTGAAGGGTTTTGGCCCGAAGTGGCAGCTGTACTTTTTTCCATAGATGCTGCCTGGCCTCCTGAGTTCCAGCATTTTGTGTTTGTTGGTTCAAAGTATAATATGGCTTGTTGAGAAATTTGATTCAAACCGTGTAGTAACTCTGTCATGGATGTTCCCAAGCCCAATTGCAAAAGAAGTAGTTGAGCATAGGGCTAGCAACCCCATCCCATAAAAACCCAGTGATACAGAAACACCAAAGACTTCATCCCTCGAAGGATCTTTGTCTAGAACAGGGATTCACAACCTTTTTAATGTCAGGGGCCAATACCATTAAGCAAGAGGCCCATGGATCTCATGTTGGGAACCCTGTACAGATGGGCTGCACCTGGACTTGAAAGACTGTCCCAGGACGGAGTACTCAGTCAAGCTGCTGTCAGTGACCTATGCCCCAGTAGGGGGAATGGGCTTAAGAAGAAGTAGTCCTGTAGGAGGCAGACTAGTCATAGGCAAAAGCTTTAGATTTTTAATTAATTTTAATAATTCTGCGGTCTTTTGCAGAAGGGTCTGTACTTCCCTTGCAGTGTTTGGCCTGCATGTTGGTTTTCATTCAGATTCTGCTGTAACTCCATCTACAACAGGGGCTCCCAAACACTTTTTATGCTCTGGACCCCTACCATTAACTGAGGTTGGGGACTCCTGATCTACAAGTTTGCAGATGATACAACTTTTGTGGGTCACATCTCAGGTAATGACGAGTTGAAATGCAAGGAGTTCAAGAGCTTGGCAGCATAACAACAGCCTTTTCCTCAATGTCAGCAAAATACAAGTTCCTAGAAGTGAATATTGCCAAAGACCTGGCCCTAGCATGTAGACACTGTGGCCAGAAAACCTCACCAAATTTTATGAATGCACCATTGAAAGTATTCTATCTGGACGCATCATGGCAGCTGCTCTGTCTGTGACCACAAGAAATTGTAGGGAGTTGTGGACTCAGCTTGGCATTTCATAGAAACCAAGTACCTCTCTGTCATGGATGCTGCCTACACTGCTCGCTGCCTCAGTAAAGCATTCAGCATCACAGGGCCACCCACCCCAGATATAGGACCGTTGGAAGTAGGAGTACAATTAGGCCATTCGGGCCATTAAGTGCTCTGCCATTCTGTCAGGGCTAGTTTATTATTCCTCTCAGTTCTATTTCCTGCCTTCTCCCCGTGACCTTTGACACCTTGACCAATTAAGAACCTACAAACCTCCCTGGTTACTTGGCCTTTGCAGATGCCTGTGGCAATGAATTCCACAGCTTCACTACCCTCTGGCTAAAGAAATTCCTCCTCATCTCTTCTGAAGGGACGTCCTTCAATTCTGAACCTATGAAGGGTGCAGATTTCCTTTTGTTGAAGAACCAAATGGAGTTTTAATTTTAACCTGGGCACAACTACTGAGACTATTTCTAATTCCATATTTACTGCTTGACTGTATAATCATTAGCTGCTGTAATAGGATTCAAATTCATGTCTAGTTTACAAATCTAGTTGCCAGTACAATAATTTAGTCTCTCATAGTCAAGCCCTTTTCCATCTACAAATTTTCTCTCTCATTTGGGATTGACAGACTTGGCAGAAATTATTGGCAAACTTCAGATATTAACATAACAGACAAACATTTGCTGATTATCTTACAAGAAAGAGCACTCAATGAATTGCAGCATTTGTGGGTGTTTTATGTAGAACATAGATCAGTACAGACCCTTTAGCCCATGATATTGTGCCGACCTTTAACGTACTGCAAGATCAATCTAACATTTTCCTCCCACATAGCCATCCACTTTTCTTTCATCCATGTGCCTGTCTGAGCTGTGTTTTATTCATTGTCTGTGGGTATTGCTGGAACCACCAGTACTTACTGGCAATCTCTACCTGCCTTTGAACAAAAAGGCTTGCGGGGCTACCTAAGGGCATTTCAGACTTAAATTCTTGTGGGTCTAAAGTTATATGCAAGCCAAACCAGATAAGCTCAGTGGATTTCCTTTCCACAGGTTTTAATAATTGTAGTTTTATAGAAGTCCAATTGTTCATGATTTTTTTTAAGTCTAAACTTAAGCAGTCATGGTGAGATTTGAGCTCTCATCTTTGAATTACTCATTTGAGTGCTAAATGTAACTTAGGTACCACGCTGTTGTCCCCTGTCAGAAACTTTCTTACATTGAACTCTGTAGTTGAACAAAAATGTTGGGCTAAATTTATGTGACCCAACTCTGTGATCTTCCCAGCTGCAAGATTAACAAGATGTAGAACAAAATCTTGAGGTACTTGCTATTACAAAGCTATTCAAGTATATAAAATGTATATTCTATTCATAACTCTTCATATCACCTTTGCCATAGATTGTGTATAAATAGAATACTCAGTGAGTAGCTTCTATCCATTAGTGAGTATGGCTTCTAATGCAAATTTCTAAGCGGAGGAGTGCCAGGGTGGGGGGGGGGGGGGTGGTGGTTGTTGTGGGTACAGACACACCAGGCAAGGTCATCAAGGTCATTTGATTTATTTGATCAGTTGGTTTATTGATCATTACAGAATGTCACTCTGGTGCTTCCTGCTTCCTCCCCTCTCTCTTCCCAGCCATGATTCCCCTCTCCCTGCCCCCTTCCCAGTCTCAGCCCACAATAGAGACTCATATCAGAATCAGGTTTATCATCACTCACGTATGTCATAAAATTTGCTTTTCTTGCAGCAGCAGTACTGTGCAATACATAGAATTACTGTATGTTCCCTCTTTGCATTAGTTTCCTCGCACATTCTAAATACTTGGGTTAGTAGATCGGGGGCTTTCTATGTTGGTGCTGGAAGTATGGCAACCGGCTGCCCCCGGTATGCATTTGGATTGTGTTGCTGATTGACTCAAACAACACATTTCACTCAGTGTTTCGATGTACATGTAACAAAGCAAATCTTTTTCCTTAAGACCATCCTGTTCTCTAATGGGTTTGTAGGGTGTGGAGTTGTGTTTAGTTACAGCTAGGGCTGAAATAGTGAAGCTGTGGAGTTGCTCAGGTAGACATGATGTTTGGAAGTTGGGAATTGCCTTTTTTGTTTAATTGGAGGAGGAAATTAATTTGTTCCCAGTGGGATGGAATTTCCAACTTTCTTGAGGGGAGGAACTTTTAGTTTTGTTTGACAGATGTTGACATTTTCATTCTCACCGATTGCTGTAGGTGACTGATTTTAGTGTGCTGCATCCACACGCGAATACCACAGTTTCAACTGTGCACCAGCATCGTTCTTCAGATGCTTGATTTGATCCCCCAAGGTCCATGCTTCCTGCTTAAACTTCAGACCTATAATGAGTCAACCTATACCTGGGAAAGTGGTGACACCCCTCCTGTTAGACTGTTAGAGGAGACTCTTTGCATATCTGTGCACTTGTAATGTTACTGTGGCATTGTAATTTCCTTTGGAATCAATAAAGTAGCTATCTGTCTATCTTCCCAGGCTGCTGTATAATGGACTGCTCTTTTTAAAGGACACTTTTGTGACTTTTCCACTCTTACAAGCCTGTTGTAAATGAAGTCTTTGTGCAGAATCACTCAGGTGTCAGCCTCCAGATTTTGTGGAAACCAGACATTAAAGTTAATGGAGTGCATCTCCTCTCCCCGGGGAGGTGTTTGCATTGTGCTATTTATTCTACAATTGCCAAACTAATGTCCCCAGAGACATTAGTGAGGGACTTGCAATACAAGATATTTCCTGAATACACAATGCCAAGATTGTTCAGTCCTTTTCACTGTAATACGAATGAGCACTTATTAAGAGATTTTTTCCCAACTATTATTCATCTCCATTCCTTGTCTTATGGGAACCTGTTAAAGAAAACTGGTGTTTGTGTCACACACTTTCAAGCTCTGTGTGGTCCAGTGAATGAACTGACATCCTGACTTCTCTGATCTTGGCCTGAACTCCCTCTTCTTGTCTGTTGACTATAACTGTTACTCTATAATGGGGAGGGGGGGAGAGTGAAGTCTTAATACTGAATGTTTAATGATGCTGATTCTTACAGATCTCTGTAGAGAAATTTGAAAGAAAATAATTCCTCAAAGATTCAAAGTACATTTATTGTCAATGTATGCAGTATACAAACCTGAGATTTGTCTTCCTACACACAGTCACCAAACAAAGAAAACCATGGAAGCTATTCAAAGAAAAGCAACATTCAATGCACACAAAAAAAGAACAATTGCGGAAAAAAGTGAGCAAATTGCACAATCATTTTTGTGAACCTCCTCTTTTCTTTAATAAGGAGCCAAAAACTGCTCAGAATATTCCAAGTAGAGCCTCACCATTTGTTATTTCTGTCATTGAACCATTAAATTGGGTTTGGGTTTACTCCCGAAGCCTTCCCTGTGAGTGTGTGTAGCAGCAAAGTAGCTGAGGTTTTTGATTGGAGTTGGATGAGCTGCCAATCATGGCTGACAAGCCCCGTCTACCCGAAGCAACTGGTTCCGAGGCACCAGTAACCCACCTTTGCCCCTTTTCCTGTCAGTAGCAATGGTTCCACTGGGCTTAGTAGCTAAGCCACAAGTGAAGACCAGGAGCTGGACTTGTTTGTCGGAGGCTAATTGAGACACATGCCATTGGAAGCATTTAATAGGTAGTGGGAGCTTTTCCCCATTGGCACCCATGACTGTAATAACCTCGTGTTTTTATAAAATCACAGTTATAAATGAAATTGGTAAAATTTGGATTTGGTAGGGAAAATGTCCACTTTTCTTTCCTGAGTTGTGGCCCTCTGAGGAAGTGCAGTCTCAGTGGTGAGGAGCTGCTGTCCAGCTATTTGATTTAAGCCACTAATAGGAAAATCAATACAAGTCCCGGCTAAAAGAAAGTTTAACCTTGTTTCTCCCCTTGCAGCCATCCCCTTCTGCACAAGCATTCATCACCTTAATAGACGGCTCATTGAGTAAAGTCTTACTTGGGGTCAGATAATATATTTAAAAGAAGTGTTTTAACTAATTGGCCCCAAAAAGCATATTAGCTAAGTGGTAAAATAAATGGTGCTTTTGTCAAAATTCATTGACTCTAACTTGTGCCTCTTGTTATTTTTAGGTTGTGATTTATCATTTCCTGGCAATAAGCTTGTTTCAGGAGACCACTGTAAAATAATTCGTGAGCATACTGGGCAGGTGTGGTTAGAAGACACAAGGTAAGAAGTAATGTTAATTTTCTGAATAGCTCCTTCTTTCTTCAAAGTTGGGGGGGGGGTAGCTTGCCATTAGTAAGTTCTAACCACTCACCAGTAACCAGCATTTATGATGACAGCAGTTTTTGTGATTTCTTTTTTGGTGAGAATCTGGCAGTGATTGGAAAGGGGAATCAACAGCCCAGGCAGCATCTACGGGAAAGAGTAAATGGTAAAAGTTTCAGGCCAAGACCCTTCATTAGGACGAAGATGAAGGGTCTCAGCCCGAATTGTCAACTGTTTCTATAGATGTTGCCTGGTCTGCTAAGTTCTTCCAGCATTGTGTGTGTGTGTGTGTTGCTATGGATTTCCAGCATCTGCAGATTTTTCATGTTTGTGACCTTCAACAATGATGCCTCAGGATGGCGACATCCATCATTAAGGATCCTCACCAACCTGTTCTCGTTGCTACCGTCATGGAGAAGGGACAGGAGCCTGAAGAGAGACACTCAGTTTCAGGAACAGCTTCTTTCCCACCACCATCAGCTTTCTGAATGGTCCATGAACACTTCCTCACAAAATCCTCCAGCATTTTGTGTTGCTCACTATTTTACATTCTTTTTGCCCTACTTTTAGAAAAAAAATTGTTGTCCTGCTGCCACAAGACAACAGATTTCACAACTTGCATCATAATAACTTGCTGGTAGGCCTATTAGTCATTGATTAGGCTCTTTTGAGACTGCTCTTTTATTGTAATTGCAGCATTTTGACAGTAGGTGGCTGCAGAGCTCCTATAGCTGATAACTTCACAGACGTATATGGCTGAAAATCTCAACTGTTCTGCTTGGAGAGTGTAATACCCAACCAGGTTGCATTTAGGTAGCTTCCAACCTGAACATTGATTTCTCCTTCTGCTAATTTTTTTCCTTCCCCCTTCTCTTCTCCATTCTTGTCGCTTACCTCTTAACTGCCTATCACCTCCTTCCCTTTTTATTTATTGAGCTACTTTTTTTAATGTTTATTTATTTAGGTCCTGCTGCCTGACCTGCTGAGTTCCTCCAGCATTTTGTGTGTGTTGCTCTGGAATTCCAGCATCAGCAAAATCTCTTGTGTTCCTGTGCCTAGGTTGTTTATATGCCATTAACAATGAAACAACATCAATCCTGCAGCGAGGCACTAGCAATAGCCAGTCGAGAGGCTCTAAAAGTTCAAAGTAAATGTATTATCAAAGTGCATATGTCACAGTATACAACCCTGAGATTCATTTTCTTGTGGGCATACTCAATAAATCTATAGAATAATAACAATAACAGAATCAATGAAAGAACACCCAACTAGGGCATTCAACTACGAGGGGTGATAGATAATTTTGTGGCCTAAGGTAGGAGTCAATTTTAGAAAACCTAGCACATTTATTTTTCCTACATTTACACACTTAGTCCAGTGGTCATGAAGCATACGGGTCCCTTCTTTGTAGAAGTTGGCATCTTGGACCTCCAGAAGTGGTCCACAACATGGGGTGATTGATAAGTTCTTGGCCTAAGGTAGAAGGAGATGAGTTATTAACTTCAAACTTTCTGCATTTTCACTCAGAGTTGAACTGCAAGTGCATGTAATGAGAGCTGTATAACTCATCTTCTACCTTAGGCCGCGAACTTATCAATTACCCCTGCTGTAGACCACCTGGAGGTCTAAGATGTTCTCGTTACATGCACATGCAGTTCAATTCATTGAGTGAGAATGCAGAAAGCTTGAAGTTAATAACTCATCTTCTACTTTAGGCCACGAACTTATCAATCGCCCCTGCTGTGGACCACTTCTACAAAGAAGGGATCGGTATGCTCCATGACCGCTGGACTAAGTGTGTACATGTAGAACGGGACTATGTTGAAAAATAAATGTGTTAGTTTTTATAAAATTGAATCCTACTTTAGGCCACAAGCTTATCAATCACCCCTCGTAGAGCACAGAAGACAACAAACTGCAAATAAAAAAAGAAATAATAATAAATGTTGAATATGAGATGAAGAGAACTTGAAAGTGAATCTGTTTGTTGTGGGAACATTTCAATGATGGGGGAAGTTAGCTCCTTTTGTTCAAGAGCCTGATGGTTGAGGGATAATGACTGTTCCTAAACCTAGTGGTATGGGTACCACCAGCTTGATGACAGCAGCAAGAAGAGAGCATGGCCTGGATGGTGGGGTGCCCCAATGATGGATGCTGCTTTCCTGCGACAGCATTTCATGTAGATGTGCTCAGTGGTTGTGAGAGCTTACCCACGATGGACTAAGCTGAATCCACTACTCTGTGTTTTTCGTTCAGGGGCACTGGTGTTTCCATACCAGGCTGTGATGCAGTCATTTGGTGTACTCTCCACTATACATCTATAGAAGCTTGTTAAAGTTTCAGATGTCATGTTGAATTTCAGCCAACTCCTAAGGAAGTAGAGGTGCTGCTGTGTTTTCCTTTGACATTGCACTTTGTACTGGGACCAGGACAGATCCTCTGAAATAACACCATCTAGGAATTTAAAGTCGCTGACCCTCTATACCTCTGATCCGCCGAAGAGGACTGGCTGTTGAATCTCCTGAAGTCAGTAATCAGCTGTTCAGTTTTACTGACATTTGTTGTTATGTCAGCACTCAGCCAGATTTTTAGTCTCCTCCTAAATGCTGATTCATCACCACCTTTGATTCAACCCATGACAGTGGTATCATCAGTAAACTTTAATATAGCATTGGAGCTGTACTAAGTCACACAGTCAGTCATAAGTATAAAACGAGTCGAGCAGGGGGCTAAGCACACAAACCTTGTAGTGCACCTGTGCTGATGGAGATTGTGGAGGAGATGTTGGTAATTCAAACTGACTGGGATCTGCAAGTGAGGAAATTGAGGATCCAATTACACAAGCGGTATTGAGGCCAAGGTCTTGGAGCTTATTGGTGGTGCTCTGGTGGCTGTTGAGGGTGCAAGGCAATAAAATTTTGCATTATACTTGAGTTTTTACTCTAAATTGGTCCTCTTTAGTAAGCTAAATGCCTTCAACTTTGGAGTGTTTCATTTTCAGTTGGTACTTCTGGCGAATCGTTAATTTGCCTCCAGTGATTGTTTATGCAGACTAACATGTTCTTGTTGCTTCAATTTTGCAGTACTAATGGAACAGTCATCAACAAATCCAAAGTGGTGAAGAAACAGACCTATCCATTGCAAAATGGAGATGCAATTTACGTTGTCTACAGGAAGAATGAGCCAGATCAGAGTAAGGATATTGCTCAGAAAAGTACTGCATGTGCTTGATAATCTGTTGTTTTTGGTTCCTGTCATAAATCAGTAAATAAGAGATTAGCTTTTTGACTATTTGTTACACATACATACATATAGCTAAGGAGCCTAAGACTTTTGCACAATACTGTATTTGTCAATGTGGAGCGGAAAGTGAGTTTGTAGATCTGGTAGGAGCAAAGGATGTTGGGAATAGTGAGGTTTGAGCACCGCGGTAAGAGTGTGTGGGGCAGGTGGCAGAGGAGGAGTGCCGTGGTGGGTGGTGGCACGAGTGCAGATACACCCAGTCCTGAGACACCAGGAAGGGTGATTTGATTCCAAACAATTGTTTTATTGATCATTACAGAATGTCTGTCTGTTTCCCGACCAAGATTTCCTCTCTTCCTGGCCCCTTCCCACTCTCAGTCCACAGGAGAGACCCATGAAATTTGATTATTTTTGTGGCAGCAATACAGTGCAGTACATACAGTTACTACAGTCCTATGACAACTTAGCTCGCACACAATTTACTAACCCGTACATGTTTAGATGTGGGAGTAAACTCTCTTGTTTATAGGGAGAACATACAAACTCCTTATAAACTGGTAGGAATTGAAAAGTGTTACACTAACTGTTACACTACTGTGCTGTAATAGGATTGGGTTAAACTGGATGTGTACAAATGCTGAGCTGATCCGTGCTTTTGTTAACTTTCAGCTTGTCACTTCCAGTTGTGCTAGACGCGGAGAGTTATGTACATTTTTATCTAGCCTGTTATAAGAAAGATGCAAAGAAGCTTGCTGTTATTCGGGTTGTCTCTTCCTCCCTCAATGGTGCCAGAGTGTTGAGTCTTGGACAAGGTTTAATTGACACGGTTTATGGATTGGACTCTAGTTCATGTTATGTGTTTCTAGTTTCTGGTTGTTCCTTTTTTCTTGTTGCTATTTTGGGTGATTTTGAAATGGGATGGTCTGCAGATAGTGAATGCTGAAATGAGTGTGCCTGGACTCTTTGATTTTAATGTTTTTTTCGATGTTTCTCACTTTTTTAAATTGCTGTTTGCACAGTCTGAGTTTGTTTTTGCACGTTGATGTTTTTCTTGGAATGGATTCCATGGATTTCTTTGTTCCGTGGCTGTTTGGGGAAGACAGATCTCAGGGTTATACTGCATATCTAATAACGAACTATATTTTGAATCTTTGAGATTTATGAGAACATTGTGAGGACTCCAGCCTGAGTTGTCGGAAGAGGTTGGAGGGGCTAGACTTTATTCTTTGGAGTGTTGGAGACTGAGGGTAACTTTATATAAAATCATGAGGAGCATAGATGGGGGTGAATGCACAATCCTTTCTCCAAGGCAACTGAAACAGAATTCTCACTATTCTGTATTTTTTTATTTGTACAATTTGTCTTTTGCACATTCAGTCGTTTATGTATGGTTTTTCATAGATTCTATTGTATTTTATTTTCCTGTAAATGCCTATAAGTAAATGAATCTCAGGTTAGTATATGGTCACATGTATGAACTTCTTTACAAGATGGGTGACCCCAGCCATTATCAATACTCTTCAAAGATTGTCTGTCTGGCATCAGCGGTCGCATAACGAGGACTTGTTCAAATGCATGGTGATATGTTGTTCCCAAGGCTTCACATGACCCCAATCAGGGATGGGGAGGCTAAGCAGGTGCTACTCCTTGCTCAGGGGTGACTTGCAGGTTAGTGGAGGAAAGGAGTGCTTTACATGTCTGGTAGAGGCGTATCTTGACTTATTTCCCCTGGTACTTTATTTGGATAAACTCTCCACAGCAATTTGGAGGCAGATTCTGAAGTGAATTGAAAGAGCTGCTGTTAAATTTTGTGTATACTTTTTGCTCATTGGTGTTATATTTTGTAGTGAAAGAAAACAATTTTTCTGTTTGTATTTTCAGATGTTGCCTATTTATACAAAGCACTGAATTCTGAAGAGGAGAGTGTGGAGGATACTTTGGGTAATTATTTCAATGTCTATTACTTTAGAAATAAGTGGGAGGGGGTAGGTGGATGCTTTGCATGGGCGGGGGGGGTTGGGGGTGCTAACATTTTACTGTCATTCATTCTTTGAGGTCTTCTGTTTTCATGGATGTTTGTGAAGAAAAGGAATTTCAGGCTGTGTACTCTATACATTCTCTGATATTAAATGAAACCATTGGACCACTGTATTTGACTTGTTTTTTCTAGCAGTGGGTTGAAGGTGCAAAAGATGTAAATTAAAAACAAGCTTTTCAAAGTTCAAAGTACTTTTATTATTGAAGTGTGTATGCATTATACAACCCAGAGATTCGTCGCAGCCATGAAATAATCCCCCCAACCAAAAACCCACATATAGTAGACTGTCTAACACCCAATGTGCAGAGAATTTAAAACCACATCGTGGCCAGAATAAATACATAAAAAATAAAAGAAAAAAGTAACACATAAAAAACTACTGCCAAACACCCAACATGCACTGAAACAAAATCGTGCAGTCAGTAACCTCAAACAAAATAGTTTTTCTGAACTGAAATCCACAAGAAAGTCCTACAGTTCAGCGCAGAGATCTGCACTGGCCGTACCTCTCATAGAGCCTCAACACCCTGACCTTTTCAATCTGGCTCGGTGCTTTTGATTGAGTTGTGACTCTTAATTTTATACAGTTGGCCCTCCTTATCTGTGAGGGATTGGTTCCAGGACCCCTCGCGGATAACAAAATTCGTGGATGCTCAAGTCCCTTTTTCAACCTGTCTCAATGCGGTGGACCTTAGGACCCAGCAGAACCCCAGACCTTATTTAACCTGTCTCGGTGCAGTGGTCTTTAGGACCTGGTGCCGGAACTCTGAACCCGCAGTGTTTCTGTTCACGAAAATAATCACGATTGAAAATAAAGTGGAAATAATAAAGCGATCGGAAAGAGGTAAAATGCCATTGGTCATTGGAAAAGCGTTAGGCTACGTCGGTCGACGATCGGAGCAATTTTAAAGGATAAAGTGAGAAAGGCTGTGCCCCGATGAAAGCTACAATTATTACTAAGCAACGCAGTGGTATAATTATTGGGTTTTGGGTTTTTGATCCTCCACATCAACCCGGCACGGATGGAGAGCGCACTTGGGAACAGTCTGTCACTCGATCGAACTTGGGAACTTCCGTTCCCAAGCCCAGCCCTGAAACATATGTTCTTAAGTGTTTTATATGCATAGAAAGGTAAAATATATACTAAGACAAATGTTTGACTGACTGACACTAAATAATACTGGATGTACCTGTTCCAACTTACTTAGTAAGAGAACTTCCGATTTTTTTCGATCTTGATCCATGATAACCCACGCACATCCTCCTGTATACTTTAAATCATCTCTAGATTACTTATAATACCTAATACAATGTAAATGCTATGTAAAATAGTTGTTATACTGCATTGTTTATGGAATAATAACAAGAAAAAAAGTCTGTACATGCTCGAACAACAAGTGCTGGAAGAGCACTTCTGGGTTTTCGTGATTCGTGGTTGGTTGAATTTGCGCAAGCGGAATTCGCAGATAATGAGGGCCGAATGTAAAATTTTAAGGAGAGAATGCTGATAGGGCTTCAGTGATGGGAGTGACTACCACTGATGTAGCCAACAGAGCTAGAAATTGATTTAATACATTTGGAAATCTCGTGAACCCAAAGGGGAGCGATAGGTTCATTAACGTTTAAAAGTCACTTGGACAGCTATGTGGCTAGGAAAGGTTTAGAGCAGGGGTTCCCAATGTTTTATGCCATGAACCAATCCCATTAACGGAGGGGTCCGTGGACTCCAGGCTGGGAACCCTGGTCTAGAGGAATAGACAATAGACAATAGGTGTAGAAGTAGACCATTCGGCCCTTCGAGCCTGCAACGCCATTTTGAGATCATGGCTGATCAATTACTATCAATACCCGGTTCCTGCCTTGTCCCCATATCCCTTGATTCCCCCATCCATAAGATACGTATCTAGCTCCTTCTTGAAAGCATCCAGAGAATTGGCCTCCACTACCTTCCGAGGCAGTGCATTCCTGACCCCCACAACTCTCTGGGAGAAGAAGTTTTTCCTTAACTCTGTCCTAAATGACCTACCCCTTATTCTCAAACCATGCCCTCTGGTACTGGACTCTCCCAGCATCTGGAACATATTTCCTGCCTCTATCTTGTCCAATCCCTTAATAATCTTATATGTTTCAATCAGATCCCCTCTCAATCTCCTTAATTCCAGCGTGTACAAGCCCAGTCTCTCTAACCTCTCTGCGTAAGACAGTCCAGACATCCCAGGAATTAACCTCGTGAATCTACGCTGCACTTCCTCTGCAGCCAGGATGTCCTTCCTTAACCCTGGAGACCAAAACTGTACACAATATGGGTCAAATGTGGGCAAATAGGACTGGCCTAGTGGATGTCTTGTTCAGTATGGGTGGATGGGACTGAGAAGCCATTTTCTGTGCTGTATTGCTCTATGGCACTGTAGTGTTTCTTGAATGAATAACTTTCTTTCATTAGCATTTGATTTAAAGGGAATCCATTGAAGGTATTCAGGATGGTGAGTTTGGTTTATGTACATTAATGTAAATGTTAGGGTCAGGGAGCAACTCAAATATACAAATTTAAGAACTCAGAAATATTTGAAGCCCCCCCCCCCCCCCCCCCCACCACCACCAGCACAACTCTCCCCTTCCACCTAAGGGATGGAACATAGAATAACATCACAGTTACGGCTTTTTGGCCTGTGACGTTTGCCGACCTTTTAGTATACTCTAAAATGAATGTAACCCTTACATAAGGTATTGAAGCATAATTAGGCCATTTGACCCATCAAGTTTGCTCTGCCATTTCATTATGGCTGATCCATTTTCCCTTTTCAACCCTATCTCCCCATATCCCTTCATGCCTTGACCAATCAAGAATCTCTCAACCTCTCCCTTAAATATACTCAATGACTTGGCCTCTACAGTTGCCTGTGGCAACAAATTCCACAGATTCATCATTTTCTGGCTAAAGAAATTCCTCCTCATCTGTTCTAAAAGGACACCCCTCTATTGTGAGGCTGTGTCCTCTGGTCCTAGGCTCCCCCACCATAAGAAACATCCTCTGCACATCCTCTCTGTTGAGGCCTTTCAACATTCAGTAGGATTCAATGAAATCATTTCCTTTGTCTTCTGAATTCCAGTGAGTAGAGATCCAGAACCATCAAATGTTCTTCATTTGACAAGCCTTTCAATTCCAGAGTCATTTCTGTGACCCTCCTTTGAACACTCTCCGCATTCCCCTTTCCTAAGATAAGGGGCCCAAAACTGCTCATAATACTCCCAGCTGAGTCTCACCAGTTCCCTCGCACACAGCCCTCCAATTTCTATCATCCATCTCTGTCTAAGGTTTTCTTAAATATCCCTAATGTATCTCCCACTACCACCACCCCAGCGTCGTTCAATGCACCCACCAAATAAATGTTATGATCAACCCACATATACAACCCTGGTTCATTTTCTTGTTGGCGTACTCAACTAGTCTATAGAGTAACTATAACAGAATCAGTGAAAGACCACCCAACTATGGCGTTCAACCAGAGTGCAGAAGATGACAAATTGTACAAATAGAAAAGGAACAAACAATTTTAAGAAAAAAAACAATAAATAGAGAACATGAGGTGAAGAGTCCTTGAAAGTGAATCTGTTGGTTGTGTAAACATTTCAATTATGAGGCAAGTGAAGTAAAGTGGAGTTACCTTCTTTGGTTCAAGAGCCTGAATACTCTTGGTTTTTTAAAAAAATCTGAAGATGCTGGAAATCCAAAGCGACACACACAAAATGCTGGAGAAACTCAGCAGGCTAGGCAGCATCTGTGGAAAAGTGTAAACAGTCAACTTTTTGAGCCGAGGCCTGTCTTCAGGACTGAACAGGAAGGAGAGGTCAGAGTAAGAAGGTGGGGGATAGGGAAGAAGTACAAGGTGGTAGGTGATTGGTGAAACTGGGAGAAGGGAGGGCGTGAAATAAAGAGCTGGGAAGTTGGTGAAAGAAATAAAGGGTTGGAGAAGGGGGAAATCTAATAGAGGATAGAAGACCATGGAAGAAAGGGAAGAGGGAGGAGCACCAGAGGTAAGGAGATAAGGAAACAGGAACGGGAAATGGTGAAGTATGGGGGGGGGGGGTGGGAACAACAATTGTTGTGGGGGCAATTACCGGAAGTTCAGGAAATCTATGTTCATGCCATCGGGTGTTACTTCTCCAAAAAATTACCTCTGACATCCCTCTTGTACTTTCCTCCAATCAGTTTAAAATTATACTCCCTTGTATTAGTCAATTCCACCCTGGGAAAAGGTCTCTGGTTGTCCACTCGATCTATGCCTCATCATCTTTGCACTTCTATGAAGGAAGGGTTAGAATCAAGTCCCTAAGTAGATTGTAGAATACATATGCAGAAATGGGTGGACAGATAGCTCTTGTGTCATGAGTCAGCATGGATGTGTTGGACTGTGCTAAAAGATTTTGGAGTTTTGTCCTGCATTATTCATTCATCTTTAACAGAGCTATAAATGTAATGTGCAATTTTGTTTCATAATGGAATAAACTGAGTTAATATCTGAAGTATTTGCTTATTGGATTGTCATTGACAGAATCATCTTGCAGTCGGGTTAAGCAGATCATCAGTGAAACCTCAAGTTTGGACAGCAGCTCCAACCAAACGTCAATTGCCAATCCCCTTTGTTCCAAGCAAGTGGAGCACCCTTCCCGAGAGGATCCACAACCATGCACATCCAACTACAATCCTTTCTGTACCTCTGCAATGGATTCTATTGCTAGTCAGCCATCTGCCTCTACTCTGCAACCATGCATTTCCTCAACGGGGCCAGTGTCCACCACCGGACCTTCTGCACTCACACAAGAAACTGGCTGCTCGGCAGTGCTTTGGACTTCATGTCCAAGGCCATCCAGTCCTCCTCCAGCAACCTCACGGACTTGGGCAGGCACGGAAAACTCATCAGGATTTGAAGCCTTAGCGTACGCTGTTTCTGATGTCCAGGCCAAAGAAAAGGACATGGAACCAGCCAAAAAGAAACAGAAAAGAGGCAAGTATATATTCCCTAAAAGGTTTTCCTTTTAATTTCTGGAGTTGACTGTCTTAATCAAAGATGCTTCCATGTATCTTGCCATATCTACCACTAGGTGGAAAAAAAAGTCTGACCCATTTGATGCCTATCCCATAGAAAAGTACAGCACAGACACAGGCCCTTTGGCTCATCTACGCTTTACCAAGTCTTTGAACTGCCTACTCCCATTGACCTGCACTGGGACCACAGCCCTCCATACCTCCACCATCCATGTACCTATCCAAACTTCTCTTAAACATCGAATTCATTCTCATATTCACCTTGTGCTAGCAGCATGCTCCACACTCTCATGACCCTCTGAGGAAATTTCCACTCAAGTTCCCCATAAACTTTTCATATTTCACTCTTGACCTGTAGTTGTAGACCCACTCAAGCTCAGTGGAAAAAGCCTATGCTAAGGTGGAAACCCAATCTTCGTGTCTTCCGCAAATTTGAACCAGTTATCATCCAGATTGTTGTTATAGATGACAACGATGGACCCAGCACCGATCCCTGTGGTACTCCACAAGTCAAAAGGTCTCCAGTCCTAGAGGCAACTACCTACTACCCCTCTCTGGCTTCTCCTGCAAAGCCAATGCCTAATCCACTTTACAACCTCATCTTGAATGGTGAGCGACTGAACCTTCTTGGCCAAGATACGTCTTTGGGTCTTTCTTGTGTTTTTTTTTCAGGAAGCCTACGCTAAGGTGGAAACAAGATGTTGTTTTAATTTCTATTTGCTCACAAATGGCTTGTATTTGTGTAAATGCCATGTATGGAAAATAACCACCTGCATGCAATGTGGGTATTGACCAATGTTTGAACTATCGCAGAGACCCTTTCTTCACAAGAAAAGGGCTTGCATAAGTGGGCTGCAAGTAATGAGTACAACAAATAAATCTGGGAGAAGTTAAGGAATTGTCCCAGATTTGAATGAATAAAAATTCAATTTCTAAAATATTTAGGTAAGATTAATACAAGACCATAATATCTTAAGATATAGGAGCAGAATTAGGCCATTTGGCCCATTAAGTCTGCTCCACCATTTCATCATGTCTGATCGAATTTTCCTATCAGCCACAATCCCCTGTATCCCTTCATACTTTGATCAATCAAGAATCTATGAATCACTGCCTTAAATGTAGATAAAGACTTCCACAGTTACCTGTAGCAAAGAAATGACTTTTCATTATTTGATAGGTTTCAGTGAGGGTTCTCCACCCCTATTCTTCTGAATTCAAGTGATTATTGGCCCAGAGCGATCAAACACTCTTCATGTGACAAGCCATTCAATCCTGCAATATTTTTGTGAACCTCTCTTGAACCTTCTGCAGTTTTAGCACATCCTTTCTAAGATAAGCAGCCCAAAACTGTGCACAATATTCCAAGTGAGGCCTCACCAGTGTTTTATGAAGTCTCAACATTACATCCTTGCTTTTATATCCTCTTGAAATGAATGCTAACATCGCATTTGCCTTCCTCACCACAGACACAACCTGCAAATTAACCTTTATGGAAACCTGCACAAGGACTCCCAAGTCCCTTTGCACCTCAGCTTTTTGTATTTTCTCTTCATTTAGAACATAACCTTTTCCTTTCATCTACCAAAGTGCATGACCATACATTTCCCAACACTGTATTCCATCCGCCATTTCTTTACCCATTTTCCTAATCTAAGTCCTTCTGTAGCCGCTCTACTTCCTCAAAACTGCCTTTTCCTTCACCTATCCTCTTATTGTCTGCAACAAAACCATCAATTCCATCATCCAAATCATTGACATATTACAAAAAGAATTGGTCTCAACACAGATCCCTGTGCAACACCACTGCTCACTGGCAGCCAACCAGAAAAGGCTCCCTTTATTCCCACTCTTTACCTCCTGCCAATCAGACAGTGCTCTATCCATGCAATAATCTTTCCTGTTATACCATGGGCTCCTAGCTTGTTAAGTAGCCTCGTGTAGCATCTTGTCAAAGGCCCTCTGAAAATCCAAGTACATGACATCAACCAATTCTCCTTTGTCTATCCTGCTTGTTATTTCTTCAAAGAATTCCAACAGGTTGGTCAGACAAGATTTTCCTTAGAGGAAACCATGCTGAGTAGGGTCTATTTTATCATGTGCCTCCAAGTGCCCTGAGACCGCATCCTTAATAATCGACTGCAACATCCAACACTCCAACACTGATGTTAGGCTATCTGGCCTATAATTTCCTTTCTTCTGCCTCTCTCCCTTCTTGAAGAGTGGAGTGACATTTGCAATTTTCCAGTCTTCCTAAACCATTCCAGAATCTACTGTTTCTTGAAAGATAATTACCAATGCCTCCACGATCTCTTCAGCCACCTCTTTCAGAACTCTGTCCAGGTGACATCAGACTTCTCAGTTTCACAAGAACCTTCTCTCTGGTTATGGTAACTTCACACACTTCATGACCCCTTCCACTATACTGCTAGTGTCTTCCACAGGGAAAACAGATGCACAGTACTTATTCAGTTCGTCTGCCATTTCATTGTCCCCATTACTATTCAGCATCATTTTCCAGCGGTCTGTTATCCACTCTTGCCTCTTTTACAATTTGCGTATCTGAAGAAACTTTTTGGATATCCTCTTTAATATTATTGGCTAGCTTACTTTCATATTCCATCTTTTCTCAGTGCCTTCTGTTGGTTTTTAAAAGCTTCCCAATCCTCTAACTTCCCACTAATCTTTGCTCTATTATATGCCCTCTTTTTGGCTTTTGTTTTTGTTGACTTTGACTTCTCTTGTTAGCCATAGTTGTGTTATCTTTCCTTTAGAATATTTCTTCATTTTTGGGATGCATATATCCTGTGGCTTCTGAATTGCTTCCAGAAATTCTAGCCATTGCTGCTCTGCTGTCATCCCTGCCAGTGTTCTTTTCCAATCAATTCTGGCCAGTTCCTCTCTCACGCCTTTGTAATCACCTTTACTCCACTGATACATCCCAGTTTAGCCTCTCCTCAAATTTCAGGGTGAATTTGATCATATTATGATCACTTTCCCTTAAGGGTACTTTTACTTTAAGCTCTCTAATCAATTCTGGTTCATTGCACAGCGCCCAATCCAGAATAGCTGATACCCTTGTGGGCTTATCCATGAGCTGCTCTAAAAAGCCGTCTTGTAGGCACTCCAGAAATTCCCCCTCCTGGAATCCAGCACCAACCTGACTTTCCCAATCTACTTGCATATTGAAATCCCCCATGACTATTATAACATTGCCCTTTTGGCATGCATTTTCTATCTCCTGTTCTGATTGTAGGCCACATCCTTTCTAATGTTTGTGGGTCTGTATGCAACTCCCATCAGGGTCTTTTTACCCTTACAGTTCGTTAACTCTTTCTACAATGATTGAATACCTTCTGACCCTATGAACCTCTTTCGAATGATTTGATTTCATTTTTTTTCTACCAGCAGAGCAATGCCACCCCCCTCTGCCTTCCTGCCTGTCCTTTCAATGCAATGTGTATCTTTGGACATTAAACTCCAAGCTGTAATCTTTCAGCCATGATTCAGTGATGCCTACAGCATCATATCTGCCAATCTACAACTGCGCTGCAAGTTCATCTACCTTATTCCGTAGACTGCACACGTTCAAGTGCAGCATCCTCAGTCCTGTATTCACCCTTTTCAATTTTGTCTGTCTTGCATTGCAACTCATCTTGTTGACTGCAATTTTGCCCTATCAACGACCTCTCCTCACTACACATTGCCTGTGTTTGAAAATCAGCTACTTCATCTTCAGCAGTATTATCCATCTTTCCTATGATACTTGCATTGAAATATATGCAGATCAGGACACTAACCTCTCCACTAACTGTTCTGACACTCTGGTTCCCATACCTCTGCAACGCAAGTCTAAACCCCACCGTGCAGCATTAACAAACCTTCCCGCTACAATATTAGTCTCCCTCCAGTTCAGGTGCAAACTGCCCCTTCTATACACGTCTTATCTTCCCTGGAAGAGAATCTTATGCCCTCCCCCCTACACCAGCTCTCTAGCCACACATTACACTGTATAATATTCGTAGTTCTGGCCTCACTAGCAAGTAGCATGGGTAGCAATCCTGAGATCACAGCTTGAAAGTCCTGCCCTTGGCACCTAACTCCCTGAACTCCCTCTGCAGAACCTCATCTCTCATCTTACCCATGTCATTGGCACCTACATGGACCAGGACTTCTGGCTGACATAGAACATAGAATGCTACAATACAAACCCTTGAGCCCATGATGTTGTGTTGGCCTTTTAACCAACTCTCATGTTCGATCTCCTCCAAGAGGACCATAACATTGTCGTAGGGTTTGGAGGTTAGCGTGTCCTCGATGACCCGGAAAGTTACATTGGCTGAAGTCAGGGCCTTATGCTTTGACTCTTGGCCGTTATCCTTGCCATACTGGTCAAAGGGTAGAGGTCAGACTGAGTGCTCCACTGGTCAAAAAAAATCGTTATGGAAACAGCTATGAAGAATCCTATATCTGTGGGACAAACAGAGATGGAGGACCTTCACTGCTGCCCTAAACACTAACAGCATAACAGGCAATAACTAACCAAGTTCAGTCTAATCCCTCCCTCTCACGTAGTCCTCCATCGATTTCATTGGTGTGCCTGCCTCTCTAACATTCTTTTAAATCTCCTGAATGTATCTACCTCTACCACTATCCCTGGCAGCATGTTCCACGCACCTAGCACACTGTTTTAAAAAACGAATAAGTAAATAATACTCCCTCATGTTAGGTATTCCTGCCTGAGGAATGGTCTCAGGCTTTCCACTCGATCTATTTTTCTTATTAAGTGTAATGTGTTCATATACTGTGTCTCTGAAGTGAAAGGACAGGTGGGTAACACACACAGTGCTGGAGGAACTCAACAGGCCAGGCAGCATCTATGGAAAAGAGTAAACAGTCAACAATTTGAGCCCACCCCATCATCAGGACTGGACAGGAGGAGGAGAAGTCAGAATAAGGTGGGGGGAGGGTGGCGGGTTGGAGGAAGAAATACAAGGTGGTAGATGATGGGTGAAACTGGAGGAGGGGTGAAGCAAAGAGCTGGGAAGTTGATTGGTGAAAGAGATAAAGGGCTCGAAGGGGAAATCTGAAGGAGGACAGAAGACCATAGAAGAAAGGGAAGGGGGAAGAGCAACAGAGGGAGGTGATGAGCAAGTGAGAAGAAGTGTGAGAGGGAAACTAGCATGGGATATGTTGGGGGGGGGGGGGGCAATAACTGCAAGTTAAAGAAATTGAAGTTCATGCCATTAGGTTGAAGGCTACCAGATAGAATATAAGGTGTTGCTCCTCCAACCTGACCGTGGCCTCTTCATGGTGGCAGAGGAGGCCATGGACTGACATGTTTGAATGGGAAGTAGAAATGAAAAGGGTGTCTACCAGGAAATTCTGCTTTTCGTGTTGTTGGGTCAAATTGTTTGATCATCTCCCCCCCGCCCCCGGGTTTGGGAGTCTACATCTAGAGGACTTAGATGTATTGTAAGAGAGTGAATGATGTAAAGGCATTCTGAGGGGCAGCTGTTCACATGGGTATGTGGAATGAGCTGCCAGAGGAAGTGATAGAGGCAAGTACAGTTATGATGTTTAAAAGATATTTGAGGAGCTACGTGGACAGTAATGGCTTAGAGGAGTGCTTTGGGCCTTCTCATTAACCAAGGGTTCCGTGGAATCCAGGTTGGGAACCCATGGCCTAGAGGGATATGGGACTAGTTGAGATGGGGATGGACATGTTGGGCAGAAGAGCCTGTTTCTGTTTCTCCCCTACCAAAGGTTTAAACCTAAAACACTAACCAAGAATCCTGGTACCTTGCTGCCCAGGGCCACCATGCAGCTCACCATGCTTCCACCAGAGTTCTTTTTTTTTCAAATGTTGAAAGACTATTTTTGTGTTATAAACACAACACTTTGCAGATGAACATGCTGGAGGAATTCCATGTCAGGGATTATCAATGGAGGGGAATAAACAGTCTGTGTTTTGAAATGAGACCCTTCATCGGGACTTCTGCACTCTTCTGGGTCTGATCACGGGTTTCAGCCTGAAACGTCCACTATTATTTCGCTCCATAGATGATGCCAGACTTGCTGAATATTTCCCAACATTTTGTGTGTGTTGTTCAGTATTCTACATTGTCTGTTTCTCAGATTCCGTTTTGTTTTTCATTTCACCAAAGGTGGTAGGTTTGACAATTTCCTATTTTTTTTCCAAAAATAAATCAGAGAATGATGGAACTCCAGAACCATTTCAGCTCGGTGAAGGTCAGAGTTCAAATGTTAGGCATGAGGATCAAGGGAACTTGGAGGGAAAACAGCCAGACAAGATGGAGGAAACACTCACCTGTATCATCTGTCAGGACTTGTTACACGATTGTGTCAGGTATGAAAAGTCTCTTCCATAGCATGAGCAATAGCTCCAAAACTTCAAATCTGTAACATCATCGATTTTCATAGTCCATCTCTTGTGACAACTTGCGTGATACAGTACTATACAAAAGTCTTATAGCTAGGATTCCCCAAGACTTTTGCACAGTACTGTATTTGCCCATGTGGAACAGGGAGTGAGTTCATAAATATGGCAGGAGCAAAGGATGTTGAGAATGGGAGGAGTGTGGCACAGATAGCGCAGGATAATTTGATTCCCAACTATTGGTTTATTGATCATTACAGAATGTTTCTCTGGTGCTTCCCACTCCCTCCCCTCTCCCTTCCCCTTTTTCCAATCATGATTCCTCTCTCCCTGCCCCTTCCCACTCTCAGTCCACAATGGAGACCCATATCTGAATCAGTTTTGCACAGTACTGTATATATACAATATTATGTACAGTGCTTATAAAATGTATTTACTCCCTTGGAAGTTTTCAGGTTTTGTTGTTCTGCAGCATTGAATCACAGTGGATATAATTTAGCTTTTTTAACACTGAATAACAGAAAAGACTCTTTGGTGTCAAAGTGAAAACAGATCTCTACAAAGTGATCTAAATTAATTATAAAACAAAATAATTGATTGCATAAGTATTCATCCCCTTCAAGTCAGTATTTAGTAGATGCACCTTTGGCAGCAATTACAGCCTTGAGTCTGTGTGGATAGGTCTCTCAGCTTTGCACATCTGGACACTGCAATTTTTTCCCCCTATTATTTTACAAAACTGCTCAAACTCTCTCAGATTGCATGTGGATCAGAGGTGAACAGCCCTTTTCAAGTAGTCACAAATTCTCAATTGGATTGAGGTCTGGACTCTTGACTTGGTCACATTAACTTTGTTGTTTTTAAGCCATTCCTGTGTAGCTTTGGTTTTATGCTTGGGGTTCATTGTTTTGCTGCATTCATTCAACCCTCTACCTTTACAAGCCTTTCAGGGCCTGCTGGAATGAAGCATCCCCACAGTATGATGCACCCACCACCGTGCTTCACACTAGCGAAGGTGTGTATTTGATGACGTTCAGTGCTTGGCTTATGCCAAACATAGCACTTAGTCTGATGGTCAAACAGCTCATTTTTGGTTTCATCAGACCATGGAACCTTCCAGCTGAGTTCAGAGTCTGCCACATGCCAACAATGGCTGAGATTTCATCTGAGTTTTTTTTAACAATGGCTTTCTCTTTGCCACTGTCCCGTAAAACCAGTCCCGTGAAGCACCCGGGCAACAGCTGTGGTATGCGCAGTCTCTCCCATCTCAGCCACTGAAACTTGTGGCTCCTCTAGAGATGTCATAGGTCTCTTGATAGCCTCCCTCACTAGTCACCTTCTTGCAGTCACTTAGTTTTTGAGGGTGGCTGCTCTAGGCAGATTCTTTTCATTTTTTGATGATTGACTTAACTGTACTCCAAAGGGTATTCAGTGACTTGGAAATTTTCTTGTATCCATCTCCTGACTTGTGCTTTTCAAAAACCTTTTCACGGAGTTGCTTGGAGTGTTCTTTTGCCAGGATACTGACTCACCAGCAGTTGGACCTTCCAGACACACGTGTATTTTTACTACGATCAATCGAAACACCTTGACTGCACACAGGTGATCTCCATTTAACTAATTATGTGACTTCTAAAACCAATTGGCTGCACCAGTGATGACTTAGTGTGTCATATTAAAGGGGGGTGAATACTTAATCAATTATTTTGTGTTTTATATCTGTAATTAAGATCACCTTGCAGAGATCGTTTTTCACTTTGACAAAGACTTTTTCTGTTGATCAGTGTCAAAAAAGCCAAATTTGTGATTCAATGTTGTAAAACAATAAAACATGAAAATTTCCAAGGGGGATGAATACTTCTTATAGGCACTAGATATGCATATGTATACGTGTGCAGACACACAGGCCTCCTACCCCAGTGAGATGGGGACATTTCTGTCCTAGCATGCAAAATCAATGCTGCAGACTGGGCGGATGAGAGCTACAGTAAGATCCAACTGCAAAGCGTCATGGAGAGCAAAGGGCATGACAAGGCACAGGAGATGCCATGGTCATCCACTGCAACCAAGACCCCAGTTTTTGTCACTTGGTACCACTGGATCTGGACTTCTGAGATCAAGAGAGTGGAACTGCCCTGGGTCAATGGCTTTTCACCTTTAAAAGGTCTCCTGTCATTGGACACCATAGACAACCACCACAATCTTGACACAGAAACCAGGGCTCCAGCAAGAAGAGCTCCATATACTGTGCATAAGTCTTAGGCACATATATACAGCTAGGGTGCCTAAGACTTTTGCACTCTACTGTAGTAATTTTATGTATTGCGCTGAAAATTTCATGACATATATGAGTGATGATAAACCTGATTCTGATATGGGTTTCTATTGTGGACTGAGTGGGAAGGGGGGCAGGAAGAGTGGAATCATGGTTGGGAAAAGTGGAAGGGAGGGGGAGGGAGTGGGAAGCATCAGAGAGATATTCTGTAGTGATCAATAAACTAATTGTTTGGAATCAGATTACTTTGCCTGGTGTCTGAGGGTGGTGACATCTCTCCCCACTCCCCCTCTTCACCCCCCCCCCCCAAGCCTCTGGCACTCTTTCTCTGCCACCCAACCCACACCTCCTGCAGTGCTCTGCTCTCAACATTCCCAGCATCCTTTGCTCACGCCAAATTTACAAACTCATTCTCTACTCCACATTGACAAACACCGTGCAATCGTTGTAAGCATCCTAGCTATCTATCTATATATATACCTAAGAATTTTGTACAGCACTATATGTCAAGCTGGAGTTAACCAATAAATCTCATTGATATGTTTGGCTGCCTGGTTGATTGGAAAATACTCTTCTTCAAATGTGGTGTTTGTGAAAAATAAGTTATTGGATAAAATGCTAAAGCATAGTGCAAGATGTGAATACTTCAGGGCTTAATTTTAAAACAGTTGGATCTGATTTCAGTCTCTGTCGTATTTCAGCCTTCAACCATGCATGCACTCTTTCTGTGCAGCCTGTTATTCAGGGTGGATGGAGCGGTCATCACTCTGCCCAACTTGCCGTTGTCCTGTTGAACGCATTAGCAAGAATCACATGGTGAATAATCTTGTGGAAGCTTATCTCCTCCAGCATCCAGGCAAGTAGTTCCAGTGCTCTGTTTTAAATTTCAGCAGAAAATGTGTTAGCATTCCAACCGTCTGAGAAAGATGTTTGTGTATTCCAAATAGAAACACGTCCTTTTACAACAGAGATGAGAAAGAATTTCTTTAGCCACAAAATGCTTGTGCAGGATTCTGTAAAAGTTAATGTGTAGGTTGAGTCAGTGGTGAGGAAGGCAAATACGATGTTAGCATCCATTTTGAGAGAATTAGAATATTTTTATTTAAAAAATTTTTTTTTTTATTAGTTTTTCAAAACATTTTACAAAATTAAAAACCCCAAATCCCAATGAGGAGCATTAATACAGTGCAAGATTAAGCATACAATAACAATATGCTACAAAGGAAGAGAATTTAACAAAAAAGCACCTAAATTAAAGACAAGTGAGCTTAGTGTCCTCCCCAAGCCCCACAACACAAGAAAAAAACAACAACTCCAGACCAACCACTACACAATATAAAGAGTATAAGTCTGGACAGTCAAACTCCCAGACTGTGAATACACTTAGCATCAGAGGATAATAATGCCTACTACCAGAAAAAAAAAGTGAGCTGAAAGCAAGGGACCGAAAAGAAGAGAAAAAACAAGAAAAAAAAACCCTAGTCAAGGGGAAGGTTATGAAAGTACTCGATAAAAGGTCCCCAGACCTTATGGAACTTTAGATCCGAATTAAGAACTGAATAATGAATTTTTTCGAGGTCCAAGCAGGCCATAATGTCGTTAAGCCATTGCGCAGGAGTGGGCGGGGCAACATCTCTCCATCTAAGGAGGATCAAGCGTCTCGCCAGGAGAGAGGCAAAGGATGGTATTCGGCATTTGGTCGGACCCAGACATAAATCTGTCTCGCCCCAAAAACCGAACAGAGCAATTAAGGGGTTAGGTTCTAGGTGCTGATTCAGAATACCTGATAATGTAGTGAAGACATCTTTCCAGAATTTCTCCAAGCTAGGACAGAACCAGTACATATGGATGAGAGAGGCCACGCCCCTCTTGCATTTATCACAGAGCGGACTAATGCCAGGGTAGAATCGAGATAGTTTAGATTTAGACATATGGGCTCTATGAACAATCTTAAACTGTAAAAGGCAATGGCGAGCACAAAGGGAGGTTGAGTTAACCGATTTGAGAACTGAGTCCCAGCTCTCCTCGGATAAGGAGATATTTAAATCCTGCTCCCAGGCCATTTTAATTTTATCCACAGGGGCCCGTCGTAAGGCTGCTAGTTTATCTCGGATAATTGATATTAAACCTTTACCTAGTGGATTAATGGAAAGAAATAGGTCCATAGCATTTTTCGCAGGCATTTCAGGAAAGTTAGGAATTAAAGGAGCAGTAAAGTGTCAGATTTGGAGATATCTGAAAAAGTGAGCGTTAGGCAGGTTGAACTTAACGGAGAGCTGCTGAAAAGAAGCGAAGCGATTATCAATGAAGAGATCTTCAAAATGTCTAATGCCCTTCCTGTACCAAACATGGAATGCTGAATCGTACGTAGTAGGTAAAAAAAGGTGATTATGTGCGACAGGGCTAGAAACGGAAAACCCCTGGAAACCATAGCATTTCCTGAACTGAGCCCATATACGCAAAGTGTGTCTAACCAGAGGATTAGCTATTGATCTGGGCAGACTGCTAGGGAGTGCAGAGCCAAGAAGTGCAGATATAGATAATTCTTTAGTGGAGCTCAACTCCATTGCCACCCAGTTAGGGCACTCGGGTTGACCGTGGAAGAAAGACCAGAAGGCAGCACAGCGTATATTAGCTGCCCAGTAATATAAGCGAAAGTTAGGTAAAGCCATGCCACCCTCTTTTTTAGATTTTTGGAGGTGGATTTTATTAATTCTAGAGTGCTTATTCTGCCACAGATATGACAAAATAATAGAGTCTAAGGAATCAAAAAAGGATTTAGGAATAAAAATTGGGATAGATTGAAATAAGTATAAAAATTTGGGGAGAACATACATTTTAACAACATTAATACGACCTACCAAGGACATAGATAGAGGTGACCATTGTACCAGACTCTGTTTTATAGCATATGAAAGATTGACAAAGTTTTCACGAAAGAGATCTGTAAACTTCCTTGTGACTGTAATTCCAAGATAAGTAAATTGATTATGGACTACTTTAAAAGGGAGATCACAAAATATTAGTTCTTGTGCTTCTTTATTAATTGGGAAAAGTTCACTCTTATGTAAGTTGAGTTTATAGCCAGAGATCTGGCTAAACTGGTCAAGAAGTGAAAACATTAGAGGTAAGGATGTAGACGGATTTGAGAGAAAGAGTAATAAGTCATCAGCATAGAGAGAAACTTTATGCTCAACACCCCCCTCTCCAAATCCCAGTCAATTCAGGACAATTTCGAAATGCTATCGCCAGAGGTTCTGTAGCCAAATCAAAGAGAAAGGGACTTAAGGGGCATCCCTGACGGGTGCCACGTTTGAGATTAAATACTTGGGATTTCTGAAAATTAGTTAGAACAGAAGCAGTAGGACACAGGTACGGCAATTGGATCCAAGAGATGAAACTTTGGCCGAGGTCAAATTTTTCTAAGACTGTAAAAAGGTAGTTCCACTCTATACGATCAAATGCTTTCTCCGCATCAAGGGAGATAACACATTCAGGAGTCCCAGTTGGAACTGAGTATAAAATATTAAATAGACGCCGAATGTTAAAAAAAGGGAGACGGTTTTTAATAAAGCCTGTTTGGTCATCAGAGATAATGGAGGGAATAACGGTTTCTAATCTATGAGCCAACACTTTAGCTAAGATCTTTACATCAACATTGAGCAGAGAGATCGGCCTATACGAGGAACACTCTGTTGGGTCTTTGCCCTTTTTTAAAAGAAGAATAATAGATGCCTCATTGAAAGAGGGTGGCAATTTGCCATAATTAAACGAGTCAGATAATACTGAAAGTAACTGAGGAGAAAGAAGTGAAGAGAATGATTTATAAAATTCCACAGGGAACCCATCAGGTCCAGGAGATTTCCCTGAGGACAGTGCAGAAATTGCAAAAGATATTTCTTCTGGTGATATAGGCGCATTGAGTTTGGCTTTGAAATCAGATGAAAGTGAGGGGATATTCAGATTCTGTAAAAATTGATCCACAGAGATATTGTCATTCAGAGATTCAGAGGAATAAAGCCGAGAATAAAAATTTTTAAATGCGTCATTAATTTCTAAATGATCCGATGTAAAGTCTCCGTTCTCCTTCCGGATCTTTGTAATATGTTGTTTGGCTTTGGAACGCCTCAGTTGATTGGCTAGGAATTTACCAGACTTATCCCCATGAATGTAAAAGCGGCTCTTGCTTTTGAGAAGTTGGCGTTCGACAGGTTGAGTGGACAGAAGGTTAAATTTAGTTTGGAGTTCAACGCGCTTCTTGTATAATTCAGGGTTCTTAGTTTGGGCATATATTTGATCCAAATCTTTAATCTAGTTAATGAGGTCTGCTCGATCTGCACGGGATCTTCTATTGAGATTTGCTGTGTAAGAGATTATTTGACCCCTCAGATATGCTTTCATGGCATCCCAGACAATCTGGGATGGCACTTCAGGTGATGTATTAGTGTTAAAATAAAAGGTTATTTGATCCTTAATAAATTTTACGAAATCATCATCGGATAGTAAAGTTGAATCGAACCGCCAGTGTTTATTCCTCTGAGGGAGACCAGGAAAGTTCAGAGAGAGGGTAATTGGGACATGGTCAGAAATCAGTATACTCTGATAGTCACAAGAGTGGGCAAATGGGATAAGTTGGTTATCGAGTAAGAAATAGTCAATTCTAGTGAAGGTATGGTGAACATGTGAGAAAAAAGAATAATCTCTCTCTGTAGGATGGAGGAAACGCCATATATCAGAGATACCAAAATTAGAGAGAAACGATTGAATAGCTAAGGCAGATTTAGTAGGTGATCTGGTAACAGAGGACGATCGGTCCAGTTTAGGATCCAACCAACAGTTGAAGTCACCACCCAGTATAAGAGAGTATGAGTTTAAGTCTGGTAGTGAGGAAAAAAACCGTTCAAAAAAGTTAACATCATCAGAGTTGGGGGCATACAGGTTTGCTAGTGCAACTTTAGTGTTATATAGTTTACCAGAAACAATAATAAAACGGCCATTTGTATCAGATATTTTATTATGGAGTTTAAAAGGAATATTTGAGTTAATAAGAATGGAAACTCACCTAGCTTTAGCGGCAAAGGATGAATGAAAATGCTGACCCGCCCACCTTGACAGAAGCCGGGAGTTATCAAAACAACGAATATGAGTTTCTTGGAGGAAAGCAATGTCAGCTTTGAGTTGTTTGATATGTGAGAATACCTTCCTCCTTTTAACAGGGTGGTTCAATCCCTTTACATTCCAGCTCATGAATTTAAGTGCACTAGCCATGATCAATTACTAATGCATAAAAGGCAGCAGGCATATAAAAAGTCAAGCAGTACAATAGCAGTCTGGGAGCAGAGATGTAAGCATAGATTCGTAAGGTCAAAATATAAACATGTCCTAAGCAATAAAGAGATGTTGGAACTGGAAAACCCACCCCACCCGCACAACCCAAAACTAGACGGCTACCAAAACAAGTAGCTAGCTCTACCAAAAAAATTAACCCAAATACAACTTACAGATCTGTGTCATTAACAACAGTTCCGTATAAATACTATAGCAAATAGTAACTAGTTTATGCACTAGAAAACATAACTACAGATTAGAACACCTTCTGCAGAAATATAAAACTTAATACAGAGAAAATCGGAAGAAAACCAAAACTAACCTACCCGCGAAAAATTATAGAAGAATAAAGTAAGAGAAAGGGAAAAAAAGGTAAGAAAGAAAAAGAAAAAAGAAGAGGAAGGGGAAAATTATAAATTCAAGACGAGTATTTATCAACCATTTACAGAGAAGGGAGAAAAAAATTCAGAGATTAGAAAAAAGGGGTGAAGAAAAGAAAAAAAAGATAAAATAAATAAATATTTAAAACAAAGGAAAAGTAAACCAGCAATTGAACTGTGAACCGACAAACAGGGAGGCCTTCACTAAAGACTTCGAACCTCCAAAACAAGTTAGAGTTAGTTGTAGAACTCTGTAGGTAAAGTTATACATGAATAAAAATAGATTACACACACACCAAATCCCGGGAGAGATTGTCAACAGCCCTTAAAATTTCAATGAATAATGTCTGAGTGATTCAAGTGAATTCCGAGTCCAGAAAAAGTAATTCTACTACGAGGAGTACTTATCCACCATTTTAGGAGGTCTGATCATATTCCAAAGATGACTGGATAGCCGGAAGACTTGCCACAAACGCTTCAGCTTCCTTCGCTGATTTGAACCACTTGTATTTCCCGGTATTAAGCTTGATTCGTAGATCGGCAGGGTTACGAAGGGAAGGTTTGAAACCACGATCAAAAAGCACTTTCATTGCGCCTTTAAACTCAGCGCAAACTTTAAGGTCTGGGGTGCAAAATCTTCCACAAAGTGAATGGTTGTATCCTGGAAAGGAAAAGACCCCCTGCGACGCGCCTCCACAATCAGACTGTGTTTTACCTGGTATTGATGGAAACACAAGATTACTGGTCGCGGGCGGGAGCCCAGAATTCCAGGGGGAACGTAAACTCTGTGTGCCCGTTCGAGCTCGGGCGGCTTCGGAAGCAAATCTTTCCCGAATAACTCACAGAGAAACTCGGCGAAAAACTTCACGGTTGATCCCTTTTCGGTCTCTGGCAATCCAAGAATTCTGATATTACAGCGTCTGTTGCGATTTTCAAGATCCACCATTTTGGAAAGAAGTTTGTTAGATTTTTCCTCTAAGCTGGAACAGAGTCTCCAAGTATCGAACACGATTTTCTAAATCTTCAGAAGTCGAATCGATGCGAGATAAGTGTTCAGCATGTTTGTCCACTTTATCGTTGATCTGATCTAGTTTGTCTTCTAACTGTTTGAAAGCGGTTTTAAATCCTTTAAGATTTCGTCTCGGAGCTTTCCAAGCGCAACCATCGTCTCGTCCGACGGGGTCATAGCTTCTTTTCTCCCGGATTTAGAGCTCTTGCTAGACATTGTAAGTTAGATATATTCACAGGCAAGTAAGAGATACTGAAATAATTCCTAACTAAGGTTTAAAAAATGGAGACATTTAGTGCAAAGATAGCGACAGTAACGGAACAAAAGTTCGGAGCAGCTAAACAATCGCCATCTTACCGGAAGTCCCAGAATATTTTTTTTAAAAAGACAAGGATGAAATGTTGAGGCTTTATAAAGCACTGCTGAAGCCTCTCTTACAGCATTGTAAGCAGTTTTGGGCCCCTTGTCTTAGAAAGGATGTGCTGACATTGGAGAGGGTTCATAGGAGATTCACAAAAATGGTTCCAGGATTGAACAGCTTGTCATATGAAGAGCGTTTGATGGCTTTGGGCCTGTATTTACTAGAAATCAGAAAAATGAAGGATGTTCTCATTGAAACCATTCAAATGTTGAAAGGCTTCAATAAAGTGGATGTAGAGAGGATAGAGAGGATGCTTCCTGTGCTGGGAGAGTCTTAAGACCAGAGGACACAACCTCAGAATAGAGGAGCGTCCTTTTAGAAGGGAGATGAGAAATTTCTTTAGCCAGAGAGTGGTGAAATTGTGAAATTCGTTGCCACAGGGAGCTGTGGAGGCCAAGTCTTTATGTATATTTAAGGCAGAGGTTGATAGATTCTTGCTTAGTCAGGGCAGGAGGGATATGGGATGAGGGCAGGAGATTGGGGCTGAGAGGGAAAGTGGATTAGCCATGATGAAATGGAGAAGTCCCGATGGACCAAATGGCCTAATTCTGCTCCTCTATCATTTGCTGTTATGAATCTGTGGAATTCATTGCCACAGATGGCTGTAGAGGCCAAGTTATTGGGTATATTTGGAGGTTGAAAGGTTCTTGATTAATAGTGGTTGGTAAGGAGGAATCCATGGATTGCATGCTTATGATGCCTTGTCACTGAATGGTACAAACTATGAAACTGCGCTTTTTTCAAGGTTGTTTGCCTTTTGAATTTAAATTCAAATTTGCTTGATTTGAATTTGGAAGATGTGCTGGCATTGGAAAGGGCCCAGAGGAGGTTTGGGAGAATTGTTCCAGGGATGAAAGGGTTAGTGTATGAGGAGGCTTTGGCCCTGGGTTTGTACTCAGAAAAATGTGGAGGGGGAATCTCAGTGAAACTGACTGAATATTGAAAGGTCAAGATACTGGACGTGCAGAGGATGTTTTCTTTAGTGGGAGAGCTTGGGACCAGAGAGCACAGCCTCAGCTTAGAAGCACGTCCTTTTAGAACAGAAATGAGGAATTTCGTTAGCTAGAAGGTGGTGAATCTGTGGAATTCATTGCCACAGATGGCTGTGGAGACCAAGTTATTAGGTGCAGTTAAAGTGGAGGTTGATAGGTTCTTGATTAGTAAGGGCATCAAAGATTACAGGAGAATGGGGCTGAGAGGAAAAATGATTAAACGGCAGAGCAAACTCAGTGGGCATAATGGTCCAATTCTGCTCCTTTGTCTTGTGGTCTTAAGGAATTTTCCCATAAAATTAAGAAGCCTTTTATTTGTTGAGTTTAAAGATTGAATACTTCAGATATTACTAAGATGGCTAATATGAATTCATCTTTCTTCCCTTTGAGATAGAATAAGTGAAATGATCAATGGCCGTGATGGAGGAGTTGCAATTAATTAGAAATGACATACAGTTGCAAGAAAAAAAAGAGTATGAGCTCTTTACAATTACCTGATTTTCTTCATTAATTACTCATAAGATGTGGTCTGATCTTCATCTAATTCAAAATAATAGACAAACACAATCTCCCTAAACTAAAATAAGCAATTATACTTTTCATGTCTTTATTGAACACATTGTTTAATTATTTACAGTCCGGGCTGGAAAAAATAAGCGAACTCTGATACTTAATAACTGATGTTTCCTGTAGCTGCAGATAGATTTGCATAATAACATGGAGGAACTTTAGACCATTTCTCTATACAAAACCATTTCAGTTCATCAATTTTTCTGGGATACCTTACATGAACAGACCTCTTCAGGTCATGCTGCAGCATCTCAATTGGGTTACCATCTAAACTCTGACTTGGCCATTCCAAAATACAAATGTATTTTCTTTTTAAACCATTCTGTTGATTTACTCTTGTGCTTTGGATCATTGTCTTGTTGCATCATCCAACTTCTATTAAGCTTCAGGTGACACACCGCTACCTTGACATTCTCCTATAAAATGTCTTGATGCAATTTTGAATTTATTGTTCCTTCAGTGATTACATGCTGTCTAGGCCCTGATGTAGCAAAGCAGCCCCAAACCATGATGCTTCTTCCACAATACTTCACAGTTGGAATGAGTTATTGGTGTGTGGTGCCCTTTTTCCTCCAAACATAATACCAAAAATTTCTACTTTTGTCTCATCTGTCCACAGAACTTTGTCCCAGAAATGTTGTGGAACAGCCAGATGGTCTTTTGCTAACTTGTGACATGCAGCAACATTTTTTTTGGAGAGCAGTGGTGTCCTTGTTCAGTGTTTTTCTTAAAGTGGACACTTGAACAGAAACTAGCAAGTTCTAGGTATTTCTGCAGATCTTTTGCTGTTACCTTTGGGTTCTTTTTCACTTCAGCATTGCACGTTGTGCTCTTGGCGAGATCTTTGCAGAATGCCTACTCCTAGGGAAAGTAGCAACAGTACTGAATTTCCTCCATTTGCAGGCAACTTCTCTTACTGTGGACCGATAAACACACAGGTCTTTAGAAGTGTTTTTGTAGCCTTTTCCAGCTTCATGCATCTCTACAATTCTTCTTCTAAAGTCCTCTGAAAGTTGTTTTGATGGAGGCATGGTGCACATAAAACAGATCTTTCTTGAGAAGAGCAGGCTCTGTTGGTAGCCTGACTTTGTAATTTTTATAGGGCAGAGCACCTCTACAACACACAGCTCCAATCTCATCCCATTGATTTGAATACCTGACTCCAAATAGCTTTTGTAGAAGGCATTACCCCAGAGATTCACATACTTTTTTGAAACTAGACTGTGAATGATTAAACAATGTGTTCAATAAAGACATGAAAACTACAATTGTCTGTTATTAGTTTAGGCAGATTCAGTTTGCCTAATATCATGACTTGGATGAAGATCAGACCCCATTTCATGAGTAATTGATGCAGAAAACTAGGAAATTAAAAGGGTTCACAAACTTTTCTTGCAACTGTACATTGGCAAATAAATGTCAATTCAAGATTTTGCCTCACAATCCTAGTCAGAATTGTGGTGTCACTATCCTTGCTGGTTTCATTTGTGTTTACATTTCCTATACAAAACAGAAAGCAGCATCCATCATCAGGGACCCCCACCACCCGACGCATGCTCTCTTCTTGCTGTTGCCATCAGAAATAAGATACAGGAGCCTCGGGACTCATCACCAAGTTCAGGAACAATTACTATCCCTCAACCATCAGGCTCTTGAGTAAAAGGGGATAATTTGACTCAACTTCACCAAAATGTTCCCACAACTATGGACTCAATTTTCAAAGGACCCTTCATCTCAAGTTCTCAGTATTTAATGCTTATTTCATTTTTGTATTTGCACGGATTGTCTTTTGCACTCTGGTCGGTGTGGTCTTTCATTGATTCATTATGGTTACTTGTCAGTGAATTTACTGAGTATGCCTGCAGGTTGTTGAATCTCAGGGTTGTCATTGGTGATACATACCGTATGCACTTCAATAATTTACTTTGAACTTAGATTTGATACAAATGATGTATTTCACTGTACAATTCAAAGAACATCACAAAAGCTAATCATTAATTTCATATATTGGTCTTTCTGAGATTGGAACAATTATTTCATTTTATTTATGAAGTGTGTGTGTGTATATATATATATAAAATTACATACAACCCCTGGGATTTTCCTCTAGGCATACTCAACAAATCTTCAGGATAATAAGTTTAACAGGATCAACTGAAGTGCCAGAGATGACAAACTGTGCAAGTGCAAATATAAATAAATAGCAATAACTAATGAAAACATGAAATAACAAATAAGATCATTGGTTGTGGGAACATCTTAATGGATGGGCAAGTAATGCAGTTATTCCCTTTTGTTCAAGAGCTTGATGCTTGAGGGGTAGTAACTGTTGGTGTGACTCCTGGGGCTCTTGTACCTTCTGCCTGATAACAGCAGTGAGAAGAGAGCATGACCTGGATGGTGGGCATCTCTGATGGATGTTGCTTTCCTATGACAGTGTTTTATGTAGATGTGCTCAATAGTTTGGAGTGCTTTACATGTGATGTACTGGGCTGAATTCACTACCTTCTGTAGGATTTTCTATTCGAAGGCAATGATGTTTCCACACAGCCAGTCAGTACACTCTCCAATTGACAACTATAGAAGCTTGACGCAGTTTTAGATGTCATGCAACTTGCTGCATTATTATATACTTGCTTCAGTTGCCTTAAGATTTGTTTGTCCAAGATGGAATGGAAAGGAATTCATCAAAAGTGACATTGAGCCATGTAGGAGTTGTAATAATCAAACTTGTGATATTTTTTACACTCAATTCATTATTTCAGAGAAATGTCGCAGTGGAGATGAACTCCAAAGCATGGATGCTAGAAATAAAATTACCCACGACATGTTACAGCCAAAGATTAAGCGGTCATTCTCCGATGAAGAGGTCAGCTCTGAGGATTTTCTGGAACTGTCAGACGTGGACAGTGAATCATCTGACATTAGGTGGGTGTCGTACTTTATCTGTAGGAAGGGGATGTCCACGTCGGGTAAGACAGTAACTCCCGAGGTGTTGATGGATTTGGCTAGTGGTCATGACTTTGAATGTCAACTGTGCTGGAATATTGTCTGGGTCTTGCTGATGCAAATGTGGGTTGCTCAATTTTCAGGAGTTGCAGACAAAATTAAATTCTGTGCGGTAATAGAATGTGGAATAGTACGTACAGGCCCTTTGGACCATGCTGTTGTGCCAATCTTCTATTATACTCTGAGATCATTCTAACTCTAACCAGCTTCATTGTTTAGTACCAGATCCATTGTGGCCTACCCTTTAGTCAACTGGTCTAAATCTTTTCTCTTAAGGAGGAACCAATCAATGTTGTGGAAGTTGAAGTCACCCATGACAGCAGCCTTGTTATTTTGGCACTTCCCCAATATTTGCTGTTCAGTGTCTCTGTTGTGAGTGAGAATACTCCCAATTGCCCCCTTCCTATTTCTGACTTCCACCTACTCTGACTCAGTAGACAATTGCTTTGCAATGTTCTCCCTTTCTGTAGCTGTGATACTATCCTTGATTAGCAATGCCTCTCCCCGACAATTTTTACCTCCCTCCCTGTCCCTTTTGAAACATCTAAAGCCCAGACCCAAGATTCCATCGATTTAAGTGCCAGGCCAAATCAGAAAGGTCAGGTACAGGCAGAATGGAGACAGCGGTTCCTGTCCCCAGAGTGTATCGAAGTGGCAGAACCCTATGCTTGGACAATGGTTTAGGCGCAGGGCCAGATTGAAAAGTTCAGGGTGTCAGAGCCTGAGGTGAGTGACAGGCTAATTCAGTTTGCTGCCCTGCTCTGCGCTGAACTAATGGTCTAGGGACTGACTCCGTTCAGAACTTAATTTGTTTATGTTTATTGTTTGCATGATATGTTTTTCTTTACACAAGTAATTTTTGGGTTCCTTTTCTTTGTGACTGTCTGTTAGGAGACGAATCTCAAGGTTGTATAAAGTATAGTTTGATAATAAATGTTCTTTGAACTTAGAGAACATTCAGCAGACTATCTTGTGACAGCCAAGTCTCTGTAATGAGCGGTGTTGTAGTTCCATGTACTGATCTCCCTTGTTAATTTAAATCATCAACAAACATAGGCGATCAAGGTCTCTTGTGACCATGATTGTTCTCAGCAAATTTTTCTACAGAAGTGATTTGCCATTGCCCTCTGGGCAGTGCCTTTACAAGATGGATGACCCCAGCCATTATCAAAACTCTTCAGAGCTTGTCTGCCTGGCCTCAGAGGTCGCATAACCAGTACTTGTGATATGCACCAGCTGCTCATGGTTGTAGTCGGTGATGATTTAAAAAAAACGTCTTTGCATAACATTACCACTGCTCATTTTCAGTGTGTTGTGGAGAGCGTTCTAATTGGCTGCGTCTCCTTCTGGTATTGTTGGTGGGGGGGAGGGGGGCTACTGCACAGGATCGAAGTAAGTTGGAGAGGGTTGTAAACTCGGTCAGCTCCATCACAGGCACTAGGCCTCAGAAAAGTGACATCCGTCATTAAGAATCCCCACCACCCTGGACATGCCCTCTTCTCATTAACTTTAGGAATGAGGTACAGAAGCCTGAAGGCACACTCAACAATTCAGAAACAGCTTCTTCCCTTCTGCCATCCGACTTCCGATTGGACCTTGAACCCATGAACTCCACCTCACTTCTTTTTTATTTCTGTTTTTGCACTATTTAATTTTGCAATTTAAAAATGCATATACTTAATTTACAGTTTTTTCATTATACTAAGTGCTGCTGCTGCAAAGTTAACAAATTTCACAATATATGCCACTGATATTAAACCCGATTCTCTTTCTGAAATGCTTTGTGTAGAATTCCACTTGCTGCTTCATTTTTCATTTTGTCTGTTTTCAGTCAGCCATACGTTGTGTGCCGACAGTGTCCTGGATACAGGGCCGACAACAATCAGACTACTTTCTTACCAAGTCAGCACAGTGGAGCCTGTGAGTTGCCAGGCTTTAGAGCAACTGGTGACGCCCCCTCAACCTCTACCAGTACTCTTGTCGGTAAGTGTCCATGAGCCGCAGTGGCTGTCACAGTTAGGGTAGTATTGCATTTACAAGACTGATATCAAAGGAGGAGATGAAGCATGAGCATAAGTCAGATGAAGACTTTTAGGGTAATAATCAGCAGGTTGGGTGATATCTGTGGAATGACGTGCAATTAAGTTTTTCAGGTTTGTTGCAGTGGTCCTTGTGTGAGAGAGAGAGGAGAGGGAAACAGACTGGGCCATGTCATACTGTTGGACAAACAATTGCAGATCATGGTCTGTCTTTGGGAGCTTTGCCAATGCTTGTATGGTGGGCGGTAGTGGGCTGATGCTTTCTGCTGGAACAGGTGGGGCAAGAGGGGTGTGTTGATACTTTGCTGGTGCTTGTGTGTTTGGGGGGGGGGATAATTTTTCTCTGTCATTCATTCTTTGGGGTTTTCTGTCTCATGGTGTCTGTGAAGAGTAAGAATTTCAGGTTATATACTGTATGAATTCCCTGATAGTAAACAAGTGTACAGGGAGAACAAAATGATTGTTACTCTAGATCTGATGCAGCGTTAAAACACTTGGCATGAAATTACAACAAGTATAATTATAAAAGCAGAATGTACAAGTATCTTGAGTATGGCCAAGAAAGTAGCATCCATCAATAGGGACCCCCACCACCCAGGTCCATGCTGTCTTACTGCTGCCATCAGGAAGCTGGTACAGGAGCCTCAGGACTCGCACCACCAGATTCAGAAAAAGTTATTACCCCTCAACCATCAGACTCTTGAACCAAAAGAGTAGAATGAGGCCATTTGGCCCATCGAGACAGCTCCACCATTTCATTATGGCTGATCCATTTCCATCTCAGCTTCAATTTCTTTCCTTCTTCCCATATTCCTTCAAGCCCTGACTAATTAAGAATCAAACAACCTCTACCTTAAATATACCCAAAGATCTGGCCTCCATGAATTCCACAGATTCGCCACTCTGGCTAAAGAAATTCCTCCATCTCCATTCTAAATGCATGTCCTTCTATTCTGAGGCTGTGTCCTGTGATCTTGGACTCCCCCGCCATAGGAAACATCCTATTCACATCTACTGTCTCAAGGCCTTTCAACATTTCCTAGGTCTCAATGAGGTCACCCCTCAGTGTTCTGAATTCCAGTGAGTACAGGCCCAGAGCCATCAAACGCTCCTCATGGTAAGCCTTTCAATCCTGGAACCATTTTCGTAAACCTTTGAACCCTATCCAATGTCAGCATATCTTCTCTTAGATAAGGGGTCCAGAACTGCTCTCAATCATCCTCACCTGTGCTTTATATAAATGAGTTTATATACTGTACGTTGTACATAAAGTGACACAAGTACAAAAAGAATTTGGGTGGAGGTGTTGATCAGCCTGACGGCCTGGGGGGGTGGGGGGGAGGCAGTCTAGTGGTCCTGATGGTGCTGTGTAGCCCTTTCCCTGATGGGAGTGGGGCAAACAGTCCATAGGAATATTGCTGGCCTTTTGCCAACACCATTCTGTATATACAATACTGTACAAAAATTGTAAAAATAAATTCTGTAAAGTGAAAATGCGATGTCAACATTCATTTTGAAAGAGCTAGAATATAAATGCAAGTACATAATGATGAAGCTTTATGAAGCACTGGTGAGGCCTCACTTGGAGTATTGTGAGCTGTTTTGGGCCCCTTATTTAAGAAAGAATGTGGTGACATTGGAGAGGGTTCGAAGGAGGCTCACAAAAATTATTCTGGGATTGGAGGCTCGTCATATGAAGAGTGTTTGGCTCTGGGCCTGTATTCACTGGAATTCAGAGCTATGAGGGGGGTGACCTCGTTGAAACCTATCAAATGTTGAAAAGCCTCAATACATAACTGTATTTCCATGTTATATTGACTGTCCTTTTGTACATATTATTTATTATAAATTGCACATTCATATGGAGACGTAACAATGACTCTCTTATATGAAGGATGTAAGTAATAAAGTCAATTCAATTCAAAGCAGTGGATGTAGATAGGATGTTTCCTATAGTTGGGAGGGGGGGGGGGGGGGAGTCTTAAGACCAGAGGACACAGCCTCAGAATAGAATGGAGATGGGGAATTTATTTAGCCAGAAAGTGGTGAATTTTGTGGAATTCATTCCCACAGGTGGCTGTGGAGGCCAGATCAGTTTCACTTGTCTTTCCAAGTAATCCCAGACAAGCCTCAATGATGTTGAGATCAGGGCCCTATAGAGGCCGTACCATCTGTTGCAGAGCTCCTTTGTTCTTTTTGCTGAAGATAGTTCTTTATGACCTTGGCTGTGTGTTTGGGGGTCATTGTCCTGGTACAGAATGCAGTTGGGACCGATCAGACCTCTCCCCGATGGTATTGTTGATGGGTGAGGATATGGCTAGGCTAGGCATAGCTCAAATACCATCTACAGATTTGCTGATTGTAGGTAGAATCTCAGGTAGTGACAAGAGGGTGTACAGGAGTGAGATATGCCAACTAGTGGAATGGTGCCGCAGCAAAAATCTGGCACTCAACGCCAGTAAGACGAAAGAGCTGATTGTTGATTTCAGGAAGGCTAAGATGAAGGAGCACATACCAATCCTCAGAGGGATCAGAAGTGGAGAGAGTGAGCAGCTTCAAGTTCCTGGGTGTCAAGGTCTTTGAGGATCTAACCTGGTTCCAACATATTGATGTAGTCATAAAGAAGGCAAGACAGTGGCTATACTTTATTAGGAGTTTGAAGAGATTTTACATGTCAGTCAATACACCGAAAATTTCTATAGTTGTACCATGGAGAGCATTCTGACAGGCTGCATCACTGTCTGGTACGGAGGGGCTGCTGCACAGGACCGAAAGAAACTGCAGAAGGTTGTACATCTAATCAGCTCCATTTTGGGTACTAGCCTACAAAGTACCCAGGACATCTTTAGGGAGCGGTGTCTCAGAAAGGCAGCATCCATTATTAAGGACCTCCAGCACCTAGGGCAGGCCCTTTTCTCACGGTTACCATCAGGTAGGAGATACAGAAGCCTGAAGGCACACACTCAGTGATTCAGGAACAGCTTCTTTCCCTTTGCCATTCCGATTCCTAAATGGACATTTAGTTTTGGACACTACCTCACTTTCTAATATACAGTGTTTCCGTTTTTGCACATTTTTAAAATATCTATTCAATATATATATAATTGATCTACTTGTTTATTATTATGTTTTATTTCTCTCTGCTAGATTATGTATTGCATTGAACTGCTGCGGCTAAGTTAACAAATTTCACGTCACATGCCGGTGATAATAAAACTGATTCTGATTCTGCTTGTACTTCTCAGCATTGAGGATTCCATTAATTCGAACCAGATCACCAACTCCTTTTGCAGACCTGCAGGGAAGCTCCGCTGTGCTTCACTGTTGGCTGCAGGCGCTCATCCATGCAAAGCTCTCTAGCTCTTCAGATAAACTGCCACCTGTTTGAGCTAAAAATTTCAAAATTTGACTCGTTAGGCCGGAGCACTTGCTGTCACTTGGCTTTGTTTCCACATTGGAGGAATGGCTTTTTGGCAGCAACTTTCTGACAAAAACTACCTCTGACAAGGCTTGTCCAGACTGTTGAGATGTGTACTTGGGTCCAGTGGTTTCTGAGTTCAGAGCTGATAGCTGTGCTGGACTTCAGATTTAGAAGGAATGTTAGTTTGACCTATTTCTCATCTGCTGTTCTCAGTTTTCGTGATTGACCTGTTTCTGGTCCTCAAACTTGCCTGTTTTTTTTGTGCTTCTTCTGAAGACCTTGGTCAGCACATCTTGAAACTCCTGTCTGCCACTATCTTTCTGCTTTAAAAGAGCTTGCTGATGCATGATGACACCTTGTGTCTTGTTGCTGTACTCACTCTTGCCATAGTGTAAGAATTGATGATTTAAAGGTTAATCTGTTACGTCTGCCATACCTTCGCCTGTTAGTTTGTTTGTCCTTCTCCCAGTTTGACTCCTTCTACACCTGTTTCTGTTTTAGTGAATCAATTTAGTTCATTCAACTCATTATGTCATTGATCATTAGCATCCTGCTTGTTTGTTTAATCATGCACTAGCTGAAATCTGAGGCCTCCGTTGGTCAGGGTCAACCATGGGTATTGTGTCCTTGTCTAGATACGCAAGCCAGAGCAGTACGATATGGAGAGCAAGCTTCCCCCTTTCCACGCAGCTGATGAGCCCTAAGGAACGGCAGAGACCGATACAGTTTGGCACCATCGGTGTTGCAGGAGTTGCCAGTCAACATTGACCTCAATGTAGGATCTGTCTTATGGACTCCAGCTCCAGACTTTTCCCCTGGGAGTTTACTCCGAAAGCCTTCTCAAACCTCTTCTGCCTTGCAGCTATACCAGTTCATGGAGATCAGAGATCATCTTCTAGATCAGTTGCTAATCACAGCTGACAAACTCCATCTGCCCCAAGCGCCTGGTTTTCAGATGCCAGTAACCTACCTTTTCCCCTTCTCTGATCAGTAGAAACAGCTCTGCTAGGCTTAGTAGCTAAGCCACACATGAAGGCCAGGAGCTGGATTGGTTGTCAGAGGCTATTTGTGACCGATGTCATTAGAGCATTTAATAGATAGTGGGAGCTTGTCCCCATTACCACCCCCTGACTATAGCAACTTTATGTTGCAGCTATATATGACCCTGATCAGACCCCTCTTGGAGTACTGTGCTTTGTTCTGGTCGCCTCACTACAAGAAGGATGTGGAAACTATAGAAAGGGTGTAGAGGAGATTTACAAGGATGTTGCTTGGATTGGGGAGCATGCCTTATGAGAGTAGGTTGAGTGAACTTGGCCTTTTCTCCTTGGAGTGACGGAGGATGAGAGGTGACCTGATAGGGGTGTGTAAGATGATGAGAGGCATTGATCGTGTGGATAGTCAGAGGCTTTTTCCCAGGGCTGAAACAGCTAGCAGGAGAGGGCACAGTTTTTAAGGTGCTTGGAAGTAGGTACAGAGGAGATATCAGGGGTAAGTTTTTTTAAAATGGTGAGTGTGGTGAAGGCGTGGAATGGGCTGCCGGTGACGGTGGTGGAGGCGGATACAATAGGGTCTTTTAAGAGACTCCTGGACAGGTACATGGAGCTTAGAAAAATGGAGGGCTATGGGTAACCCTAGGTAATTTCTAAGATAAGGACATGTTTGGCACAGCTTTGTGGGCCGAAGGGCCTGTATTGTGCTGTAGGTTTTCTATGTTTCTATGTTAATATTTTGCAAAATGAATGTCTGGAAGTCTAAAGTTTGCTCTTTTCTACTGACATACCAGTGCAGACGACAAAAAATAAACATTTAAAACAAAATTTATATTAAAGCTAAGACTTTTGCGCAGTACTGTATGTTATTGTTGGTGGGTAGATTGGTGCAGCTGATTTTTTGGTCAGTACTAACTTCCTGTTGTCAGTCACAGTCTGTCATTTTCTCAACTCAATTTCCCTTTTCTTAAGTGTTACCCGAGCATTTGGGTTTGTGTTCCTTGGAGGAAATGCATTAATCAATTTTAGAGTGATTTCAAGATTCAGAATATATTTATTACAGTACAGTCGGCCCTCCTTATCCGCGAGTTCCGCATGCGCAAATTCAACCAACCGCGAATCGAGCAAACCCAGAAGTGCTCTTCCAGCACTTGTTGTTGGAGCATGTACAGACTTTTTTTCTTGTCATTATTCCTTAAACAATGAAGTATAACAACTATTTTACATAGCATTTACATTGTATAAGGTGTTATAAGTAATCTAGAGATGATTTAAAGTATACGGGAGGATGTGCGTAGGTTACCGTGGATCGGGATCGAAAAAAATCGGAAGTTCTCTTACTGAGTAAGTTGGAACAAATACATCCGGTATTATTTAGCGTCAGTTAGTCAAACGTTTGTCTTAGTATATAGTATATATTTTACCTTTCTATACATATAAAATGCTTAAGAACGTATGTTTCAGCGCTGGGCTTGGGAAGTTCCCGAGTTTGATCCAGTGACAGACCGCTCCCGAGTGCACTCTTCACCATGTCGGGTTGATGTGGAGGATCAAAACCCCAAAATCCAATAATTAAACTACTGTGTTGCTTAGTAATAATTGTAGCTTTCATTGAGGCAGGGCCTTTCTCCCGATGTAGCCTAACACTTTTCCAATGACCGATGTTGTTTCACCTCTTTCCGATCGCTTTATTATTTCCACTTTATTTTCAATCGTGATTATTTTCGTGAACAGAAACACTGCGGATTCAGAGCTCCGCAGCCGGGTCCTAATGTCCACCGCACTGAGACAGATTAAATAAGGTCTAGGGTTCCGCTGGGTCCTAAGGTCCACCGAATTGAGACAGGTTGAAAAAGGGACTTGAGCATCCGTGTTTTTGGTATCCGCGAGGGGTCCCGGTACCAATCCTTCACGGATAAGGAAGGCTGACTGTATGTTTGAAGAATACAGCTCTGAGACTTGTCCTCCCAAGCAGCAAAAATTGAGCAAACAATGTGGAACATCAAGCCGATGGTATTCAGTTTAGTCCGTTCAGCACAGTGCTAATGCTAGCCCATGCAGGCCACAGTACATTCTTTGCCAAAGCTCACCAGTCCACATGGATTGCCCGATCAAACCACTCAAAAACAGCAAAAAAAAGTAACCAGAATCCAGAAACACATGCAACATGAAACTCAAAGCCCCCCAAAAGCAGTCCACTGCCTCACCAATCAATTCTGGCAATGTGGATCCCAAGACTCCTGCACTTTCCTGTGACGGCAGCTAGCGAGAGGAAAGCCGGTCAAACACTGGCAGATGGCTCCAAACACCCAGCTGTCCTACGCTCTTGTCTTTGCCAACCTCTACCTTGCTCAACCTCTCAACTGGAGAGAAGCAGAGGAGTCAATCATGGGCTGTGCCTTCAGCGTATAACTAAGATTTTATCATTATAAAAGCTAAGCTGTTAAGGTAATTGTTATTTTAGTAATTTCAAGTTCAAATATAATTCATTCAACAATACATGAATACCCATGAGTATAGCCAAACAAAACAGTATTACTCCTGGGCCAAGGTACAAAGAGTCATGCACAGCACAAAGCACATCAGACAGCAATCAGGTATAAGATATCAGTAAAATAGTCACTCAAAAAATGCATAGTCAAGTCTGAGTGCATGAATGTTGCAGCAGTTTGCATTCAAACACAATACAGCTTGTCTTCTAAAAGTGAGCACTGGGGACAGCACTGACTCCAGTCTTGATGCTGTGCCACACTGCCTCCAGTGGAGCGTGTATGTATGTATGTGCACACACATTCTGCGCACGCAAGAAATAGAACTAAATTTATTAATAACACTATTTAAAAACTTAAGGTAAACAATGACTGCAAACAATGAAGAGGCGAGTGAAGGCGAGTCTGTGTTAGGGCTGAGTACAAGAGCAAGGTTGAGTGAGGCATGTTCAAGACTGAGTCGACGTGGAGGAGATTCAGAGCTAGTCCACCTAAACCGAGAGCAAGGTTGGATCAATCTAAGCATCTGGCCGATTTGGAAAGGTCAGGTACATGCCAACACGTGGCGGTGGGGTCCTGGTCCAGAGTATATTGATGCGACAGGGCCCGGATCTTTGAACAAGGAGCGATCCAATGTTTGGATAATTTAAATGCTGGGTCAGATGGGTTGAAAAGGCAGAGTGTCGACCAGACACGAGAGTTGTGCAGATTCTGCTTGCTGCTCTGAGATGTTTATTCTGCTATGTGGTGAGCTGAGGCTGTGGGCTTGCTGCAGCTGCTCTGGGCTTCGTGCCTGAGGACTCACTTTCATTCTAAATGCTTTTCATTGTTTGGTTTTTCTTTCCTCTCTCTCCTACATTGGTCTGGGCATAACATGTAACAAAAAACAACATTCAACAATTAAAAATAATAAAATTTGCTTAACTACATAAATATCAGCATGTATTTACAGTGTAAACAGCATTAGGAAAAAGCAGTTTAAAGTGTTGACAGTGCAGTGGTTTGTGGGGGGGGGGTTCTCGCTAGAATAGTTGATCAGATTAACTGCTGGGGGGGGGGGGGGGTAGAAACTTAAGACAGTGTGAAGTTTTTGTTTAATAGCCCTATAGCGCCTCCCAGAAGGGAGCTTTTGGAAAATAGTTTACAGGGTGGGTAATGTCTGCAATTATTTTTGCTGTCATTTCTTTGTACAAGTTCTGCAGTGATGGTAGATTGCTATCTTATTTTTACACCATTTAAATAATACATATTAAATATGTGTACTTCAATTTGGATTATACTTAATTTAAGAATAATTTCTTGCACTGAAATGAGTGATCAGTTGCAGCGCCAAACTTTTCCTCAGATAATCAACAGTCAGAACAATGGTTTGTATGGAGAAGCCATGTTTTCTGGTTTTGGTGTAACTAATTTTATGTCCAAATGTTCTAACCATCTTTGTTGTTTCTCAAATTTTTTAAAAAAGCTGTCCAAGAGTACACCTGCCCTGTCCGGGGTCCTCATACGATTTGCACTTGCTGTTTCCAACCAATGCCTGACCGGAGGGTGGAACGTGAACAGAATCCAACCATTACACCTCAACAATGTATGTGGTTAGCTGCAGTATTGTCAGTCCTCGTTCCGAGTGGCTAGTTTAATCTTGTTTTGCATCATCACTTACTTGTTGCTCTTCAGTAAAGAAGGAATTGAGTTAGAGGTTGGTAATTGGGGCAGCACAGAGTATGCCAATTAGCGTAACTCTTTACAGTGTCAGCTGTCCAAGAAGACCACAGCTTTGTCAATGGGTATGGAGACTTGCATGTCTCAATGACCTGGGGAGCTGTGTTAGCTGGAGTCAGGGCTTTGTCCTTCGGTTCTTGTTAGGATCAGCCATGCCAAACAGGTAAAAGGGTAGAGGTTAGACTGAGTGGTCTACAGGTTCAGGGGTTCAGGTCAGGGCCAACAAAATTGTTATGGAAACAGCAATGAAGAATCCTTCTACATCTGAGTGTGACAATGTTCCTGAGTCTCAACCTGGAAGCTATGACTGACAGTAGTGAAAACCTAGAGGAAGCTACTGACATGATGAAGGAAGCCCTGAACACCACCAGAGATGGTGGATCTTCATTGCTGCCCCAAACGCCAGTAGCAGAAAGTATGTTACAGCACCAGTGATCAGTAGATTGTGGTTTCATTCTTGCTGCTGTTTGTAAGAAGTTTGTATGTATGCTCCCCCGTGACTGTATCGGTTTCCTCCAAGTGCTCAGATTCCCTCCCTCATTCCAAAGGTGTATGGCTTAGGGTTAGGAAGTTCAGACATGCTCTGGCACCCAAAGCATGGTAATACTTGAAGACTGCCCTGAGAAAATCCTCAGGCCGTGGGTTGTTAACACACAGCTACGCACTTCACTATATGTTTCAATGTACCTGTGACAAATAAAGCTAATCTTCAATTGTGGTACCTGACAATTTCCTTGTCAAGTTTTGTCCAGGTTAAACGTGCCTTGAACAGGACTTCGATTTGCTCTTAACTGAAGTTAACTTTTAACACTTTAGACAATTGAAAGTTCAGTGCTTTCTGTTCTTAGTTGTAAATAGTGATTGTGATTTTGGCCTTCATAATCAGGTGGCCAACCACAGTTGCACAGCAAAGGTAACATACCCATCAACCCACTGAGTTTGTATCAATGATCAGCTACCCATCTACATGGTAGTGATGGGTGGGCGGCACAGTAGTATAGTGGAACCCCTGCTCTAAACTTTACAGTACAGTTGACCTGGGCTTAATTCCTGCCACTGCCTGTAAGGAGTTTGTGCATTCTCCCCGTGAATGCGTGGGTTTCCTCTGGGTGCTCTGGTCTCCTCCCACAGTCCAAAGATTTATCAGTTGGTAGGTTAATTGGTCATTATAATTTGTCTTGTAATTAGGCTAGGATTAAATCATAGAAACGTGGAAAACCTACAGCACAATACAAGCCCTTCGGCCCATAATGCTGTGCCAAACATGCACGCACTTTAGAAATTACCTTGCGTTACCCATAGCCCTCTTTTTTTCTAAGCTCCATGTACCTATCCAAGAGTCTCTTAAAAGACCCTATTGTATCCACCTCCACCACAGTCACCAGCAGCCCATTCCACGCACTCACCACTCTCTGCCCCCTCCTGTTAACCATTTCAGCCCTGGGAAAAAGCCTCTGACTATCCACATGATTAATGGCTCTCATCATCTTACACACCTCTTATCAGGTCACCTCTCATCTTCCATCGCTCCAAGGAGAAAAGGCCAAGTTCACTCAACCTATTCTCATAAGGCATGCTGCCCAATCCAAGCAACATCCTTGTAAATCTCCTCTGCACCCTTTCCATGGTTTTCACATCCTTCCTGTAGTGAGGTGACCAGAACTGAGCACAGTACTCCAAGTGGGGTCTTACCAGGGTCCTGTATAGCTGCAACATTACCTCTCGTATGCCTTCTTAACCAAAGAGTCAACCTGTGCAGCAGCTTTGAGTGTCCTATGGACTTGGATCCCAAGATCCCTCTGATCCTCCACACTGCCAAGAGTCTTACCATTAATACTATATTCTGCCATCATATTTGACCTACCAAAATGAACCACCTCACACTATCTGGGTTGAACTCCATCTGCCACTTCTCAGCCCAGTTTTGAATCCTAGTGATGTCCCACTGTAACCTCTGACAGCCCTCCACACTATCCACAACACCTCCAACCTTTGTGTCATCAGCAAATTTACTAACCCATCCATCCATTTCTTCGTCCAGGTCATTTATAAAAATCACAAAGAGGAGGGGTGTCAGAACAGATTCCTGAGGCACATCCTTGCAGGATATGACCCATCTACAACCACTCTTTGCCTTCTGTGGGCAAGCCAATTCTGGATCCACAAAGCAAGGTCCCCTTGGATCCCATGCCTCCTTACTTTCTCAATAAGCCTTGCATAGGGTACCTTATCAAATGCCTTGCTGAAATCCATATACACTACATCCACTGCTCTACCTTCATCAATGTGTTTAGTCACATCCTCAAAAAATTCAATCAGGCTTGCCAGGGACAACCTGCCTTTGACAAAGCCACGATGACTATTCCTAATCGTATTATGCCTCTCCAAATGTTCATAAATCCTGCCTCTCTGGATCTTCTCCATTGCCAACTACTGAAGTAAGACTCACTGGTCTATAATTTCCTGGGCTATTTTCTCTTTCTTGAATAACAGAACAACAAAAAGATCTACAACCCTCCAGTCCTCCAGAACCTCTCCCATCCCCATTGATGATGCAAAAATCATTGCCAGAGGCTCAGTAATCTCCGCCCTCGCCTCCCACAGTAGCCTGGGGTATCTCTCGTCTGGTCCCAGTGTGTTATCCAACTTGATGCTTTCCAAATGCTCCAACACATCCTCTTCCTTAATATCTATATGCTCAAGCTTTTCAGTCCACTGTAAGTCATCCCTACAATCGCAAAGATCCTTTTCTGTAGTGAATGCTGAAGCAAAGTATTCATTAAGTACCTCTGCTATCTCCCCTGGTTCCATACACACTCTTCCACTCTCACATTTGATTGGTCCTATTCTCTCACGTCTTATCCTCTTGCTCTTCACATAGTAGTTGAATGCCCTGGGGTTTTCCTTAATCCTGCTCACCAAGGCCTTCTTGTGGCCCCTTCTGGCTCTCCTAATTCCATTCTTAAGCTCCTTCCTAGCAAACTTGTAATTTTCTAGATCTCTATCATTACTTAGATTTTTTTTAGCCTTTCATAAGCTTTTCTTCTTGACTAGATTTACAACAGCCTTTGTACACCACGGTTCCTATACCCTACCATCCTTTCCCTGTCTCATTGGACTCCACACAAATTACAGAACTCCACTCAAATATCCCCTGAACATTTGCCACATTAGCACTGTATATTTCCCTGAGAACATCTGCTCCCAATTTATACTTCCATGTTCCTGCCTGATAGCTTCATATATCCCCTTACTCCAATTAAGCATTTTCCTAACTTGTCTGCTCCTATCCCTCTCCAATGCTATGGTAAAGGAGATTGAGTTGTGATCACTGTTTCCAAAATGCTCTCCCACTGGGAGACCTGACGTCTGACTAGGTTCATTTCCCAATACCAGATCAAGTACAGGCTCTCCTCCTGCAGGCTTATCTACATATTGTGTCAGGAAACTTCCTGAACACACCTAACAAACTCCACCCCAGTCGAGGGGGTTGCTGGGCGGCGCAGCTTGTAGAGCTAGAAAGGCCTCTCCGTGCTGTATCTCAATCAATAAATCTGTGTCAATCCTGTACTAATCCCACTTCTTGCAGTTCTAGTGTGACACAGCACTGGAGGTTGGGATTGATGCCGAGTTTGGAGACAGCCGTTCTACCAGCTCCACCACTATACCGTTTCTGTATGACTAATGTGAATTAGGAGAACTAATTGGCTAACTACTTGTAGGTTTCATTCAAGGTCCTGAGTTCAAAGTAAATTTATTATCAAAGCACATATATGTCACCATTTTACTTACTGCCCAATAAGCCACTGGCATTCAGGGCAGCAATGTAGGTCCTCCATCTCTGGTGGCGGTCAGGGCTTTTTCACATCAGTAGCTTCCTCTTTTTTTTCATAACTCAAATCATAAGTCCCAGCTGGAGAATCAAGAATACCGTCACACTCAGATGTGGGAGAAATTGTTGCCATTTCCGTAACAATTTGTTTTTGATCAGTCAAGGTTGCTAGCCCTGAGTGAACCCCTGAACCTGGAGGACCAGTGCACCATTCTTAGTCTGGCCTCTACCCTTTGGCCTTTTTGGCATGAGTGACCCTAAGCATAAAGCCCTGAATCCAGCCAGTGTAGCTCTCTGGGTCATTGAGACATGCAAGCCTCTAAACTCCATGGCAAGGTTGTGGTCCTCTCACCATATACTACCCTGAAATTCATTTTCTTGCGGGCATTCACGGCGGATACAAAGAGACACAATGAAAATATTGCATGTAAAGATGGAAAGGTTGAATAGGGTAGGACCTATTTCCCCGGAAACAGAGGAGAAAGAGAGATTTGATCGAAGTGTACAAAATTGAGGAGTATATAGATAGGGTTAAAGGAAGCAGGCTTTTTCTACTGAGGTTCGGTGAGACTAAAGCTAAAGGTTATAGGTTAAGGGTGAAATATTTAGAGCAGGGGTTCCCAATCTTTTTATGCTATGGATCAATACCATTAAGTAAGGGGTCCATAGGCCCCAAGTGGGGAACCTGGTGGGGAATGTCTTCACTCAATGGATGGTGTGAAATGAGGAAAGAGCTGCCAGCAGAAATGGTGGATGCAGATTTGATTGCAATGCTTAAGAACAGTTTGGATGGGTACATGCTTGGAAGGGGTATGGAGGGCGATGGTCCAGTTACAGGTTGGTGGGACTAGGCAGAATAGCAAGTTAGCATTGACTAGATGGACTGAAGAGCCTGATTCTGTGCTGTAGCACTTAAGTACAAAATTATAAAACTGGGGCTCACTAAATAAATGAATTTTCATCTGATCGAAAAGCAGTGAACTGCAAATGCTTCAATTAGAAGTGGTGAGATTTCAGTGAGGTGGCTCTGGAGTTCAGCTTTTAGTTTGAGAGAACCCTATAGAACAACACTTCAGAAGGCTACTCGGTTCATGCTGCAAGCACCAGCTCTTCAGAGCTGGTCAGTTTCTGTTTAATCCCCAAGGTCTTGTAACTTTTTACCCTTTTTTACATTTCTATACAAGACAATGAGACGGAGTGAGGAGTTAGACCATTCGGCCTGTTGAGTGTGCTCTGGCATCCAATCATGGCTGATTTATTTTTCTCTTCACAGTCCCAGTCTCTTGCTTTCTCTCCATATTTTTTGCTGCTCCTACTAATCAAGGAAGCAGCACAATAGTGTTGTGGTTAGCCAAACAGTACCAACGACCCACCGCTGCCTGTAAGGAGTTTGTACATTCTCCTGGTGAATGTGTGGGTTTCCTCGGGGTGCTCTAGTTCTAGTTTCCAAAGACATACCAGTTTGTCGGTTAATTGGTCATTGTAAATTGTCCCATGATTAGCAATCAGGGATTGCTGGGCAATGTGACTCGAAGGGTCAGGAAGGCCTGTTCCAAGCTGTATCTCTGCAAATAAAGCCTATCGACCCTTGCTTTAAATATGTCCAATGACTTGACCTCCACAGCCACCTGTATCAGAGCAGAGGTTCCCAACTTTTTTTATGCCATAGACCATTAAGCAGGGGGGGGTCCCTGAATTAGAGAGACTATTTGTTTAATTAGTCCTTTTAGTATTATAGTTATACAGTCTGGTCAACAGGTAAAAATGAAGTAATGTGTTTTTACATCTCATTTATTGCAGGCACAGTTTGTTTACGGCCTTTCTGCCACATGTACTGGGGCTGCTCTCGAGTAGGGTGTTCAGGATGCTTGGCAAGGTTTTGTGGTAAGTCAAAGTTTCTGTTAAACATTTCTACTTAAAAGGCTTTCTGTTATCATTAGCATCAAAGGGTGGCATGGTAGCGTAGAGGTTGGCACAATGGTCTATAGTGAAGATGACCTGGGTTTAATTACTGCCACTGCGTGTAAGGAGTTTCTACGTTCTCCCCATGACTGCGTGGAATTCTTCCAGGTGCACTGGTTTCCTCCGACAGTCCAGAGGCATACTGGTTGGTAGGTTAATTGGTCATTGTAAATTGTCCTGTGATTAGAGGCTAGGGTTAATACGGGGAATGCTGGGCAAAGAGCTGGAAGGACTGTCTCTCAATAAATAAATAAATCACCTGTATCTCTCACCTGGTCTCGCATAATACCTGCCAGCTTGTACTCCTCCCCCACCACCTTATTCTGGCTCTGTTCCCTTCTATTCCAGTCCTCATGAAGAGTCTCAGCCCAAAATGTCGACTGTTTATTCCCTCTCCATAGATGCTGTTGGACCCATTGAGTTCCTCCAACATTTTGTGTGTTAAATCACTTGCTGTTTGATTCAGATACACACTTGTTAGTAAATTCTAGTTCTTGGTAAATGAATCACTGAATCTGCTTGCAGCAAGAACTATTCAGGATTGTGCTGAGGAGTGGCAGGACAAAACTTTTCCAACAAGATGTTTATCCACCAACCCTTCATCCAGTGGTGTTATCATCACAAGCCCCATCAGAACTTGAATGGAAAGTCGTACAAAAGGAAATGGATTCGGCCCAGTGTTTACATCATGGGGAAAAAACCCTCTCAATCATTGAGCACATCTGCGTGAAATGCTGTTGTAGGAAAGCACCATCATCATCACCAGAGATCCCCCACCAACCAGGCCAAGATCTCTTCTCGCTGCTACCATCAGGTAGAATTCACAAGTGCCTCAGGACTCACACCACCAGGTTCAGGAACAGTTACTAACCATCAACCATCAGGCTGTTGAATAAAAGGGAATAACTACACTCACCTGCCCATCCATTGAGATGTTTCCACAATTAAAGATCTCGCTTTAAGGACTATATCTTGTTATTTCATGTTCTCATAATTCGATACAGTACTATTTATTTATATTTGCATTTGCTCAGTTGTCTTCTATGCTCTACTTGATCTTTCATTGATCCTGTGTACAGTTACTATACCAGAGATTTGCTGAGTTTGCCTACAAGAAAAAGAATCTCAGAGTTGTATGTGGTGACATGCATGTACTCTGATAAACTTTACTTTGAACTTTGAATCTGGTGGAAGGGTAACCATTGATAAGAAACCGGCCCCGACAGCAGATCAGAGTTCAAAAGCGTTCAAATTAAATTTATATCGAAGTACATATACTCTCCCAAGACTCATTTTCTTGAGGGCATTCACAGTAAATACAAAGAAACAAAACAGAATCAACAGAAGACCATAAACAAGATGGACAAGCAACCAATGTGCAAATACAAAAAGCAAAAAATAATAAATAAATAAGCAATAAACATCAGGAACATTGTCCTCGGAAGTGAGTCCATAGGTTGTAGGAACAGTTCAGTTCAGAGGTAGGATCTCCAGCAGTGATTGACTAGCCTCTTGCCTCTCCAAAGCCTTTTCCCCTAAAGGATGGTTCACATTTGGTCTCATTGCATTGTTCCCAAAGCCCTGTTACACTAAGTTAGTTCAGGGATCTGAGCTACAGGGCTGGTGAAGGGTACCTTATATGATCTCAGGACTGGAAGTTTTTTTCTGAGAGTTGAGATGATCCTAATCAATTATGTGACTTTTTTTGGCAGATATAAATTTTGGAGAAAAATGTTTGGATGGAATATTGAACAACAACACGTTTGAATCAGATATCCTGAAGGTAATGTGTAAACAGAAAATCTTTTCTGTAAACTTGAATATAAACTTTACCTTTTTAAAAATAAGTTTTTTAACCTTTGATCAGGGAAGAGTAAATCCATCTGTGACGGTTTAACAAATTGTCTACCAGTCTGTTTGTTTATTGAGATACAACATGGACTTCCTGGTCCTTTGAGCAGCGTCGTCTAGCAATTCCCCAATTAAACATAGCCAAATCACGGGACAGTTTCCAATGACTAATTAACCTACCAACCGGTATGCTGTGGACTATGGGAGGAAACCACGCAGTCATGGGGGAGGGGGACATACAAACTCCTTACAGGCAGCGGCGGGAATTGAACCCTATTGGCAGCTACTGTAAATCGTTGTGCTAGTATTAACCCAGTAAAACATTAGATCTGATGTTCACATGAGCAGAATATACATTTGAACAAGATGGTGGTGAATATTAGCTCGGAATTTGATGTTGTGGTCTTCAAGTTTGGTAATCTGCTTACAGATGTTTCATCACCAGTTAAGGTGACATCCTCAGTGCACGTTTGTTGGTGTTTCTCTCTGGGAGTGCTCACATTTATATAGGCCTCCTCCCCACCCCATTGTCTTGTTTCAGTTCTGATTGGCTACCCCTTTCAATTGACCTTTGAATTCTGTTGGCTCTTAGGGGTTTGCTGGCTCTTAGGAAAGTTGGCGTCTACGAATCAGGGCCAAGGCAAGCGAACAGCAAGCTTGGAGATGTCACCTCGACTAGTGCTGAAACATCTGCAAGCTAATTGCCAAGCTCAGTGAACACCACATCATCAGTTGAACTAGTTGTCAGAAATTCACTTGTGATTATTCTTACTTGACTGTAACTGTAATCTCTCGTGATGTGATATTTTTCAGAATTACCTTGCATCCAGAGGCCTTACTTGGAAAGAGATGCTGCAGGAAAGTCTTTTAGCTCTTCAGAGAGGAACATTTGCTCTGACAGGTATGTTTAATTACAATTCAAACCTTAAAATCATGCTAAAACTAACTTTTCACTTCGTGAAGGAAGCATTGAAGCACTTCTCAAAATGTACTCACCGGTAATCTGTGAGTAGGTGAGGTACATATAGGAAGGAGACTGAAAATCTGGCTGAGTGATGTCACGACAGTAACCTCTCACTCAATGTCAGCAAGACCAAGGAGCTGATTATTAACTTGAGAAGGAAACCAGAGCTAGTCCTCATTGGTGATTCAGAGGTGGAGAAGATCAGCAACTTTAAATTCCTTGGTGTTATTACTACAGAGGGCCTCTCTTGGGCCCAACACAAATGCAATTACAAAAGAAAGCACAGCAGTGTTTGCTTCCTTAGATGTTTGCAAAGATTTGGTATGACATCTAAAACTTTGACAGAGTTCTGTAGATGTGTGGTGGAGAGTATATTGACTGGTTGCATCACTGCCTGGTCTGGAAACACCAGTGCCTTTGAACGGAAAATCCATCACAAATATTCTTGATATTTATTGCCTATTATCGTTTCTTTGTTTTTGTATTTGCAATTTATTGATTTTGTACATTTGTATTGATTTTGTTGTCCCTCCTGTTGTGTGCAGTCTTTCATTGATTCTGTTATGTTTCTTGGATTTACTGGGTATGCCTGCAAGAAAACAAATCTCGGGGTTGTATATGGTACTTGTATGTACTTTGGTAATAAATTTACTTTGAACATAGGCAGCCAGTTTACACTCGGCAAGGTACCACAAATGTCCATAAAATCCTTTTTTCCCCACACTGACTGAAGGGTAAATGTTAGAACATAGAACTTAACACAGGAGCAGGCTGCTTGGCCTACAGTGTTGTGCTGAGCCAGCTAAAAAGCAAATCAAAAACACCTGAACATTAATCCCTCCTACCTACACCAGGTCCATATCCTTCCATCTTCCTTATATGCTTGTTCCTATCCAAATGTCTCTTAAAAGCCTCTGAGGTATTTGCCTCTACTGCCATTCCTGGCATCCACCCTTGGAAAAACTTGCCTCTTCCCCTTGAACCTATTCCCTCACCTTTAATGCATGCCCTCTGGTATTAGACATTTCAACCCTGGGAAACGGATACTCTCTCTCCACTCTGTCTATGCCTCTCATAATCTTGTAAATCTCTATCAGATCTCCCCTCAGCCTCTGGCGCTCCGGAGAAAACAACCCAAGTTTATCCAGCCTCTTGTGATAGCACACACCCTCTAAACCAGACAGCTGTTCATCAAAATACCTGAGTGTATGGACTTGGGTTAATGTTTCATCTAAAAGTAAGTGCCTTGGTGCTGAATTGGAGTACTAAACTGGATTTTGCAGGCATTTCTTAGGATTCAAGACTGTTTAATATCACTTTCAGTACTCGAGTGAAAAGGAGAATGAAATAATTGTTACTCCGGATCTGATGTAGCCCCAAAAAATCCACAATAAAATAAAGAAAACAATAATGTGGTGGGGGGGGGGGGGGAGGAGGAGCAAGAAGCTGGTAACAAATGGTAAAGGGCTGAAGAGGGAGGAATCTGATAGAAGAGACCAAAAAGATCTGGGCTGAGGGAGATAGGATTCCCTCTGAGAAAACCCTTCATACTCTACTCGGAGGTCAGTAGATACATTCAGCTATTGACCTTAGTCATAAAATAAGATTGGCTAATTATTGGGTGCTAAGAGAATAATGGTTTGGGGGCAATGGAACAAGGTTGGACTTATATGATTTGCTGTGTCTTTAACTGAGGGAGCAACTCTAGTGACCCACTCCAGCTCCTATTTCTGATATTTTCCTTCCAGCTTCTCTCATTGTGAGTGAGTTTTCCAATTCAAGATTGTTTGTCATTTCCAGTACACAGGTATAAAGGAGAATCAAATAATTTTATTACTCCAGTTCTGATACAGCACAAAAAAAAACACATTAAGATGAAGAACGTAATAAAAAAATCAGAACAACTTGTATTCATTGGTTGTCCATCATGTCCAACGATGATGGGAAACCTCTACAGGAGAGTTTTTAAAGTGAAAAGGCCATTGCACTGGGGTAGTTCCAGTTTCTCGACCTCAGAAGTCCAGTCCGGTGGTACGAACAAGCGTCACAAAGTGGTGTTTTCTGGGTTGCAGGAAGTGACCATGACGTTCACTGTGCCTTGTCATGCCCTTCGCTGTCTATGGAGATTTGCAGTACCGCCTTCCTGCCCGTTGGATCTCACCGTAGATCTCATCCACCCAGTCCATCAGAGCTAACTTCGCATGCTAGGACGGTCACGACCTTGTGATTACTGGTCCTTTTCCAGCACCTTTATGTATATATGCCCTTGGCGGTGGGTAGGCTAGTTTTGACTACCTGTTGTAAAGCCTTCCTGTGTGCCACAGTGCAGTGCAATACCAAGCAGTGAGACAGCATGTTAGGATGCTCTCTACTGTGCATTGTAGAATGACATATTACATGGATAGGTGTGCATAGTCCAGCTCTCTTCAGCTTTAGAAATCTCTGTTCACTTTAAAACTTTTAGAAATATAAACCCACACAGTTGTTTTCCCAAGTAACTACACAAAGGTCTTGTATATAGAAGAAGCAGAGGTGGAGGGCACTTGAGCCACAAAGCTGTCATCTGGTATTATTGTGGCTTAAATTTTGCATTGGTTTTAATTTCCATGTCTGATTGTGCTTATTGATCCAGCATCTTTCACCCTTTTGGGTTATGAGATCCAATGACTATGTGGGGTCCTCTGGTTTCTTCCCATATTCCAAAGATGTACTGGTTAGGGTTAGTAAATTGTGGGCAGACTATGTGTCGCCAGAAGCATAGTGACATTTTGGACTGTATTGGTGGTTGTCACAGAAATATGGCAGATAGAATTTAATGCACTTCGGTAGGGACCTGAGGAGTGTGGTAGAACAAAGGGATCTGGGAATACAGGTCCAGTATTCATTGAAAATGATGCCACAGGTGGATAGAGTATTAAAGAAAGCTTCTGGTCCATTGACCTTCATAAATCAGTATATTGAGTTCAGAAGATGGGATGTTATGTTGAAGTTGTATGAGACGTTGGTGAGGTCTAATTTGGAGTATTGTGTTCAATTTTGGTCACCTGCCCACAGGAGAGATGTAAACAAGGTTGAAAGAGCACAGAGAAAATTTACAAGGGTGTTGCTGGGTCTGGAGGACCTGAGTTATAAGGAAAGATTGAATAGGATAGGACTTTATTCCTTGAAACGTATAAGATTGAGAGAAGATTTGATGGAGGTATACAAAATTATGAGGGGTATAGATCGGGCAAATACAGGCTTTTTTCCCTGATGTTGGGTGAGACTACAACTTGGAGTGATGAGTCAAGGGTGAAACGTGAAAAGTTTAAGGGGAACATGAGGGGGAGCTTCATTCAGAGGGCCGTGTGTGTGAAATGAGCTGCCAGCGCAAGTGTTGTGTGCGAGCTTGCTTTCATTGTTTGAGATAGATACATGGATGGTGGGGGTATTGAGGGCCATAGTCTCAGTGCAGGTTGATGGGAGTAGGCAATTTAAATGGTTCGGCATGGGCTAGATGGGCCAAGGGGCCTGTTTCTGTGCTGTACCTTTCTATGATTATGACAATGCATTTTGTTGTACGTTTACACATTTTTTATTCCTGCTTATAAATTCTTCCCCTCAAAGTGAAAGATTTCACATGACCTCCCTCCTCCCCCCAACTGTGTGACCTTGCCCCTTCATTATTTAATCTAAATTTGCTTACCTTTTCCATGATTTACCTTCCTATCTAACTTAATACCAGCAAATATCACATTTAAGTCTTTGCTTCTAGTGAAATGTGAAAATGGCCGTTTATTCTTTGTCTTTGATTCATTCTTATACAGCCGTGGAGGCCAATCATTTGGTATATTTTAAACGAGGGTTGATCAGTACTTGATTGGTAAGGTTGTCAAAGGTTATGGGGAGAAAGCAGAAGAATGAGAGGGATAATAAATTAGCCATGACTGGTTGACAGAGCAGACTTGGACTGAATGGCGTCAATCTGCTCCCATGTCTTAAGGTGTTATGCTTAAAGCTACAGTGTTTTTCATCAGAATCAGGTTTATTATCACCGACATGTGACGTGAAATTTGTTAACTTAGCAGCAGCAGTTCAATGCAATACATAACCTAGCAGAGAGAGAAAAAAAAATAAATGAAATAAAACATAACAAAATCAGTTACATATATTGAATAGATTTAAAAGAATGTTCAAAAACAAAAATACTGTATATTTTTTAAGAAGTAAGATAGTGTCCAAAGCTTCAATGTCCATTTAGGAATCAAATGGTAGAGGGGAAGAAGCTGTTCCTAAATTACTGAGTGTGTGCCTTCAGGCACCTCCTCCCTGATGGTAACGGTGAGAAAAGGGCATGGAGGCCCCTGTGTGCTGGAGGTCCTTAATAATGGATGCTGCCTTTCTGAGACACCCTCCCGAAAGATGTCCTGGGTACTTTGTAGGCTGGTGTCCAAGATGCAGCTTCTTTCGGTCCTGTGCAGTAGCCCCTCCGTACCAGACAGTGATGCAGCCTGTCAGAATGCTCTCCATGCATGGTACAACTATAGAAGTTCTTGAGTGTATTTGTTAACATGCCAAATCTCTTCAAACTCCTAATAAAGTATAGTCGCTGTCTTGCCTTCTTTATAACTACATCGATATGTTGGGACCAGGTTAGATCCTCAGAGATCTTGACACCGAGGAACTTGAAACTGCTCACTCTCTCCACTCCTGATCCCTCTGAGGATTGGTATGTGTTCCTTCATCTTAGCCTTCCTGAAATCAACAATCAGCTCTTTCGTCTTACTGATGTTGAGTGCCAGGTTGTGGGCTGCGGCACCACTCCACTAGTTGGCATATCTCACTCCTGTACGCCCTCTTGCCACCACCTGAGATTCTACCACCAATGGTTGTATTGTCAGCAAATTTATTGATGGTATTTGAGCTATGATTAGCCACACAGTCACGTGTATACAGAGAGTAGAGCAGTGGGCTAAGCACACACCCCTGAGGTGCACCAGTGTTGATCGTCAGCGAGAAGGATATGTTATCACCAATCCGCACAGACTGTGGTCTTCCGTTTAGGAAGTCGAGGATCCAATTGCAGAGGCCCAGGTTCTGCAACTTCTCAATCAGGATTGTGGGATGTCCTTTTTGCAATGTATAGATACTGCTCTGTTCTGTTTATAGATACCAGACCAAATGGGGGGGGGGCTGATACTTTCTGCTGGAACAAGAGTGGGATAGGGTTGATACTTTGCTGCTGTTTGTGCATGGGAGGGGGAGAGGGTTCTAATGTTTTTCTGTCATTCATTCTTTGGGGTTTTTTCTTCTGTTTCGTGAATGTCTAGGAAGAGTAAGGATTTCAGGTTGTATACCTTATATATTCTCTGATATTAAATTGAACCATTGGGATTGTTCTAGATTCGAAGAAATCCTGAAATTTCAGAGCCAGTAAATTCATGAGTCTTCAGTCTCTTCAATTAGTATGTAGGCCATTCTGGTCCAAGGGATTTATTGGCATTTTAATTCCATTAATTTCTCAAGTGCTCTTACTTTAGTAATGTTAATTACTTAACCCACTTGATATTACAATGGATTTCATGCAATCAATTAGTAATGCTCCTTTCCAGTGCTGACTTTATTGTGCATGGGATGTTTCCTGTGGTGGTGGAGTCTAAGACCCGAGGACACAGCCTCAGAACAGAGAAACATCCATTTAGAATGGAGTTGAGCAACACACACAAATGTTGGGGAACTCAGTAGGCCAGGCAGCATCTGTGAAAAAGAGTAAATAGTTGAGGTTTCAGAACAGGACCCTTCATCAGGAACTTCTTTAGCCAGAGAGTGATGAATCTGTGTAATTTATTGCCTCAGACAGCTGTGGAGACCAAGTCATTGTGTATATTTGAGGCGGAGGTTGATAGATCCTTGATTAATTGGGGCAGGAAGGGTTGCTGGGAGGGAAATGGATCAGGCATAATGAGATGGCAGATCAGACATGATGGGCCAAATGGCCCAAATCTGCCCAATTTTTTATGGTATAAACATTGTGGGAACTTTTTGAGTTGGAAATGAAAAAGCTTGCCTATGAATTGGACATGTATCAAAATCATATACAGTTGTTCCAGTCTGTTTATTACAAGCTTAACTGCATAAACAATCCTATATTTTTTAACAGATTATAATGTTTCATCAAATGCTGTTCTCTGTTACTGCTGTGGACTACATAACTTCCGTGAGCTGGCTTATCAGTACAGGCAGAACATTCCGAAGGAGGACTTTCCAGGTAGGCTTCATTTATTTATTGAAGTACAGCACCAAACAGGCCCTTCAAGCCACGCCACAGGGCAAACCCCTCTTCACCCCCACCTCCCCTCCTATTTAACCCTGGTAACCTAATCAGCAGGACAGTTTACAATGATTAGTTAACCTACCGACTGGTACTGCTTTGGACTGTGGGAGGAAACCCTTGTAGTCATGGGCAAAATGTACAAACTCCATAAAGGGTATTGAACCTGGGTCACTGGGTCTGTAAAGCTTTGTGCTAACCACTACAATACTGTGCCATAAGTAACACTTCATCAACTGTTAAGAAATTCCAATCTTACTCATTTAACAAAAAAAAAGTGCTGTGATTTTGCACTGTTTTTCAATAACAATCCAGCATGTGGATACAACAGCACTTGCAGTTTCATCCACCTGGGTGGCAGGATGGTGGAACCAAGGACAACATCCAGTGCGGACTCGGCAAAGCTAGAAACATCTTCAAATCATTGAGCAACCTATGGGGATCATCCAAATACAGTGTCCACAAGGTGAAGCTGTACCAGAGCTGTGTTCTGTCCACTCTTTTGTACAGGTCAGAATGCTGGTGCATGACAGAGAACGACCTTGCCAAGCTGTTGTCATTCCGTATCACAAGCCTCCAGAAGATCCTCTGATCTTTCTGGTCAAGAAGGATCTCTAACTACGCCCTGCTCCCTCAGTGTCACCAAGTGCATAGGTCCGTAATAGATAGATAGATACTTTATTCATCCCCATGGGGAAATTCAACATTTTTTCCAATGTCCCATACACTTATTGTAGCAAAACTAATTACATACAATACTTAACTCAGTAAAAATATGATATGCATCTAAAATCACCCTCTCAAAAAGCATTAATAATAGCTTTTAAAAAATTCTTAAGTAGTTTACTTAAATACATTGAGTCCTAACCCCGGCACTTTAACATATCTTACTCCTGGCGGTTGAATTGTAAAGCCGAATGGCATTGGGGAGTATTGATCTCTTCATCCTGTCTGAGGAGCATTGCATCGATAGCAACCTGTCACTGAAACTGCTTCTCTGTCTCTGGATGGTGCTATGTAGAGGATGTTCAGGGTTTTCCATAATTGACCGTAGCCTACTCAGCACCCTTCGCTCTGCTACCGATGTTATACTCTCCAGTACTTTGCCCACGACAGAGCCCGCCTTCCTTACCAGCTTATTAAGACGTGAGGAGTCCCTCTTCTTAATGCTGCCTCCCCAACACGCCACCACAAAGAAGAGGGCGCTCTCCACAACTGACCTATAGAACATCTTCAGCATCTCACTACAAACATTGAATGACGCCAACCTTCTAAGGAAGTACAGTCGACTCTGTGCCTTCCTGCACAAGGCATCTGTGTTGGCAGTCCAGTCTAGCTTCTCGTCTAACTGTACTCCCAGATACTTGTAGGTCTTAACCTGCTCCACACATTCTCCATTAATGATCACTGGCTCCATATGAGGCCTAGATCTCCTAAAGTCCACCACCATCTCCTTGGTCTTGGTGATATTGAGACGCTGGTAGTTTGAGTTGCACCATATCACAAAGTCCTGTATCAGTTTCCTATACTCTTCCTCCTGGCCATTCCTGACACACCCCACTATGGCCGTGTCTTCATGATCTTCATCTTCATGAGCAAACGTTGGAGATGGATTAGCTGTGCCATGAGAAGAGAGGCCAATTCCATCATCAAGACAGCACTTCATTGAACCCCTAAAGGTGGAGGAAATGTGGAAGACCAAAGACAACTTGGCTCTGTATCGTAGAGGCAAGAATGAGGGCCCTGAACCACACCTGGGGCACAATAGAAAAGCTATGGTCAAGGACAGACAGAGATGGAGGACCTTCATTGCTTCTCCTAATGCCAGTGGCATAACAGGCATAATGCTGCTGATGTGGATACGACATGGCTTCTAGAACATAGGACATGGTACAGGCCCTTCAGCTCATAATGTTGTGCTGACCTATATAAATCCACTCCACGCCCTTCCCTCCTACTCAACCGATCTGCAGAATCGGGTGTAGTATCACTGGCATTTGTCATGAAATTTAACTTTGCAGCAGCAGTACAATGCAATACATAATAATAGACAAAATCTTAATTGCAGTAAGTATATGCATGTATATCAAATGGTTAAATAAGTAGTGCAAAAAAAAGTAGTAAAATTGTGTTAATGGGTTTGACATCCAAAAAGAAATCAAATGGCAGAGGGGAAGAAACTGTTCCTGGATCACTGAATGTGTCTTCAGACTTCTGTACCTCCTTCCTCATGGTAGCAATGAGAAGAGGTCATGATCTGGATGATGGGGGTCTTTAATGATGGACGCTGCCTTTTTGAGGCATTGCTTCTTGAAGATGTCCTGGATACTACAGAGGATAGTGCCCATGATGGAGATGACTAACTTTACAACTCCCTGCAGATTTATTTCAATGCTGTGCAGTAGCCCCCCCCCCCCCCCCCCCCCATATCTGACAGTGATGCAGCCTGTCAGAATAGTCTCTGACTGGTAGAATTTGAATAATAGAATTCAATTGAGGAATTTTTAGTTTAAATTGCGATTTATTGATCTTGCAGGCTCTGTAACCGCACGTCCAGACTGTTACTGGGGTCGAAACTGTCGAACACAGGTTAAAGCACATCATGCTATGTAAGTACCACAAGAGGTTAATTGATTCCTTGCTTGAATTGTGGATCCTTTGAACGTGTTGTCTGCCACTTTCCAGTTGGCCTTTCGTCTGGCATGCATTCAATACAATTTGCTACTGTTACTTAGTAATTTGAATAATAAAGGCCACAAACTGAGAGGCTCTGCCATAGCAGTGCTGAGAGTGAGTTAGATCTCCCTTTACAAAGCATCATTGTGCCCTCCCATCGGTATATTAAAGCCTTGCGTGTCTTCATAAGAACTGATTTATGAAGGGTTGACTGTAGCCATGGAGGAATGGATTTAGTAACTTGTCCTTAGGGCTACAGATTTTTTTTTTATTGAACCTAAGCAGAAATTTGATGATCTGTTGTCGAATACAAGAAATGGTCTAAAATAAGTTTGTTATTTTGGCTGAGAAACTTCACAACAATTTGTGTAGCACCAGTGAACACAAAGTATACTGCAGATGCTGTGGTCAAATCAAGACATACAAACAAGCTGGATGAACTCAGCAGGTCAGGCAGCATCCATTGAAATGAGCAGTCAGTACTACTTCCTTAATGTTTGAAGTTGGCATCTGATTATAGTCCATTCGTCCCTCCCCACTGATCTCCCTCCTGGTACTTGTAAGCAGAACAAGCCCCTATACCATCTCCCTCACTACCATTCAGGGGCCCAAATAGTCCTTCCAGGTGAGACAACACTTCACCTGTGAGTCTGTTGAGTCTGGTGCTCCCGGTGTAGCTTCTTGTATATCAGTGAGACCCAGCCTAGATTGGAGGACTGCTTCACCGAGCACCTGTGCTCCATCTACCAGAAGAAGCGGTATCTCCCAGTGGCCACCCATTTCATTTTCACTTCCCATTCATATTCTGACATGTCAATCCATGGCCACCTCGTGATGAGGCCACACTCAGGATGCGGGAGCAGTAACTTGTATTCCATCTGGGTGGCCTCCAATTTGATGGTGTGAGCATCAATTTCTTGAACTTCCGGTAATGCACCCCTCCCTCCGACTTCACGTTCCTGTTTCCCCCTCACTTTATCTCCTTACTTGCCCATAGCCTCCTCTGGGGTGGTCATCCCCCTTCCCTTTCTTCCATAGTCTTCTACCCTCTCCTATCAGATACCCCTACTCCAGCCTTTTATCTCTTTCACCAATCGACTTCTCAGCTCTTTACTTCACCCCTCCTCTAACCCTGACCTCACCTTTTTTCCCAGTCCTGGTGAAGGGTCTTAGCCCAAAACTTCGACTGTTTACTCTTTTCCATAGAGGCTGCCCAGCCTGCCTTTTGTGTGTTGTTTAATGGTTGATTTCTCTTTCTGGTAAACAAGTTCTCTCCCCCTCCCTCTTCCTCTATTCCTCACTCTGACCTTTTACTAGTACTTCTCACCTGCCTTTTACTTCCCCCTGGGTTTCCTCCTTCCCTTTCTCCTGTGGTTCACTCTTCTCTATCAGATTCCTCCTTCTCTAGCCTGTGACCTTTCCCACCCACCTGACTTCACCAATCACTTCTAACTGGCTGCCTCCCCCTCCCACCTTTTTATTTCTGGCATCTTCCCCTTTCCTTTCCCATCCTGAAGAAAGATCTCAGCCCAAAATGGCGAGTTTTATTTCATTTCCATAGATGCTGCTTGACCTGCTGAGTTCCTCCAGCATTTTGTGTGTTGCTTTGGATTTCCAGCATCTACAGACTTCCTCATGTTTAAATTCTTTATCTGTTTTGTATGAATTGAATAGTATCTGAATTGGTATTAACTGGGAAATATTTTGGTGAAATCCAACCATTTTATTTTCATTTTTTTCTTCTTCCAGGAAATTTAACCACATCTGTGAACAAACTCGCTTCAAGCACTGAAAGTGTTCAATGTCAAAGCCATTGCAGCTCCTAGAGAATGAAGATTGAATGAATCTGAACTTTAAAAATGGTCTTTAGAAAACTTTTTCTACAAACTTATGAGGCTCTGGAGCATTGTAAAAATTTATACCTAAAAGATGAAAGGGGAAGATATCGACCAGCCGGTACAAAATTCACCCATTTTTCTGCTGTGGTAGGAACATAGTGCTTAGAGCTATGAAAATGGTTACGTTAAAGATGCACAGCACACAATTTCAGAGTATGGCTTGCAAGTATTTACTCTAGTACTGTAATGTCACATTTTCCACATAAAATTAATTCTTGTTTTGAAACTGCTGTGCAGTTAATATAAGAGTATAATTTTTTTTTAATTTAAAACAGAAGAACTGGAGATGCATCTTTTTAAATTGTTGCTTTTATTGAGCAAGATTCCAGGGATATTCATTACAAAATAGTTAAGGCACTGAGAACATATAATTTCATGTTCATTCTGGTGACCGCCCAGAAGTACTTCTTCAACATCTTTTGTAGAAACTGAGCTTGTAAAGATTTGATTTTCATCAAAGTATTCTAAGTGGAAGATTCCCATGGACTGCTGTGTGGGAGCTGATTTCATTCCTGACTGCACTCTTCTTTCTACTGCAGGCATCCTAAATGTTTAGAAATTGGCAGCCCCAGAAGTTCAATTTCCAGGGACTGCTCACTGACGGGGTAATTAATATTGGCCACCAATCATAGGTAAAGGGGGTCAGATCTGTGGTTGTTAGAGTAAACCTGTGCAGGAGAATTTGTCTGCCAGCTGCACTTAATCTTCTGTTTTTATTGCATTTTAATGGAATGGCAGAATGGTCTATGACTTACGGCATCAAATGTGGGGGAGGTGATACTCTTGTACCCATTCACTGAAGGCACACTTCTCCCACAGCTTCTATAAGAAAGTCATTGTGAATTGTTTGCTGTAGGGTTTTTCCAAGTTTAGAATCCTGTCTTGAGATTTCCTTGTTGAGTTAGTCCTTTGTGTGTTAAGCACCAACTCCTTGTTTTAAGGAGCTTTTAACCATGCTTTAAGGAGCCACTGGCTAGTGAGTGTCAGTGGGCTTTTTATGAGAGTCTTGTAGTCACATCTGAATGAATCTTCAATTGACATGGATGTTCAAATGGTTTAACTTGATATGCAGTATACAACTGGAAATTCTTACGCTTCAGACATGTCTGGAATCAGTCAGGTTTAGTGTCAGTGGCATATGTCATGAAATGTTGTTTTGCAGCAGCAGTATATTGCAATACCTAATTTTTTAAAAGCTATAAATTACAATAAGAAATGTAAATCTTTTTTTAAAAAAACTAGGAGTACAAAAAGAGAGCAAAAAAAAGAGCTCGAGGACATCAGTTCATTCAGACATCTGATGGCTGTGGGGAAGAAGCTGTTCCTAAAACATTGAGTGTGTCTTCAGACTCCTGCACCACCAGCTGAATGGTAGCAATGAGGAGGCGTGTCCTGGGTGATGGACATCTTAACACTGGGAATGATTGGGAACCTTGGCTGACTCCGTCCAGAATTCTAACCACAGAGAAAGCTGAGGCTATTTCAGATCAAGTATATGCTTACTGTAGATTATAACTGATGGGAATCCTGCAGCTCAGCAGCAGACCCTTCTGCCCACAATGTCAATGCTAACAATTGATTCTATTTACCTTGCCGTACTTGGCAAGAAATAATAAATCATGGTCTTGAAAGTTCTGGTTGCTCAAGTGTTCACAACTTTTAGGGGAGTTTATTAGAGAGTCATAGAGCACAGAAAACACCCTTCAGCCCATCCAGTCCAGGCTGAACTATTATTCTGCCTGGTCCCATTGACCTGCATCGGGACCATAGCCCTTCCTATCCCTTCCACGTACTTACCCAAACTTCTCTTAATCACTGCAATTGTACCCACATCCACCACTTCTGCTGGCAGCTCATTCCACAATCACACCACTCTGAGTCAGGGGATCCCAGCCTTTTGTATACCGTGGAGCCTTGCCATTAACCAAGGGGTCTGTGGACCCCAGGTTGGGAACCCCTGCTATGAGTGAAGAAGTTCCTCCTTCGTGGAAAAAGCCTGCTTGCATTTGCCCTATTTATACCCTTCATAATTTTGTATACCTGTCTCAGATCTCCCCTCATTCTCCTGCAATCCTTTCCACATTAACTCAGATCTATATATCCCTCAAACAGTCTGTAACCGTGAATGGTCTTACTCTAATGTAATAATTCGTAGCAAGCTATCGCCAAATTAGCCCAAAAACGGGGGTTCCACACTAGGTTCAGCAACTTGCCAAATAAACTTGTTCGGTTTAAGAAACTTTAGTGATCTATCAGTGACGTAGGCCTTGTGGCCAAAATCTTGTACAGAGAAAAATTGAACAGCAGTTGATAAAAATTTTCAATGAGCACTGAACACTATAATTCTAAAGTCTTCCTGAAATTTAGTTGGATGAAATCTCTCCTCATCCAGTCCGGGATATGGAGAGAGTAAAGAGATCAAGAGAAGTGTTGAAGAGGCAGAAGACATTATTTCCATTACCAGTGGACATTCCAAACACTCAGCACTCAACCATCTTCCAGCCACCTTAACACTCATCAGATTTTCACTTGTCCTTACCAACTCATAAGGCTCTGCATCAACTCCTCATTCTCCGCAACTTCCGCCATCTTCAGAGGGATCCTACCTGAGCTGATTGTGGTTACTTGCAGCTGTAGTTGATTTCACTACTGTGAACCAAGGAAATGAAGGCAAATTATCCTGTTCACCAAGTCCAAAAACAGTTTTGGGGTTGGCTGTGATCTAGCTTACGATGGACCAGTACATCAAACATAGAACACTACAGGAACAGACCCTTTGGGGGCTTTTGATTTGCTTTTTAGCTGGTTCGGCACAACATTGTGGGCCAAAAACTAATTCCTCTAACCTACACAATGTCTGTATCCCTCCATCTTCCTCACGTTCATGTGCCTGTCTAAACATCTCTTAAAAGCCTCTAATGTATTTGCCTCTGTCACCATACCAGACAGCACATTCCGGGTATCCACCACTCTGAGTTTTAAAAAAAATTACCCCCCATGTCTCCCTTAAATATGCCCCCCTCTCACCTTCAATGCATTCCCTCTGGTACTAGACATTTCCACCTTGGGAAACAGATACTCCCTGTTTACTCTACCTATGACTCTCATAATCTTATTAACCCCTATCAGATCTCCCCTCAGCCTCTGACGCTTCAGAGAAAACAACCCAAGTTTATTCAACACACACCCTCTAAACCAGGCAGCATCCTGGTAAACCTCTTCTGCACCCTCTCCAAAGCCTCAACATCCTTCCTATAGTGGGGCAACCTGAACTGTACGCAACACAACATATGTGGCCTAACTGAAGCAGACCTCATTAAAACCTTGTGCTTAAGGTACTAGAGCTTGATCCCCAGAAAAGCATGTCACTGTCAGGAGGAAACCGAATTCTGTACAGTGTACCTCTGATCTATTTCAGCATCATTTTAATATTTCAGGCTGATGACGTTTTGTCAGACCTGGGTAAAGTTAGAAATGAGACAAGTGTCAAGTGGCAGAACAATAGTGGGGTGGGGGGTTCGTTATGGAAGAACTTAATTAAGCTTGTCACCTCTACTGGAGCATAGGCCACTAACAGTAGCTTACCAGAGTCCTCTGTCCTGGACCAGTCTTTCACATTGACCCCAGATTTGGCCCATCTTCTTGGTGTAATCTTTCCTCTCCCAGCATTAGGGTCTTCTGAGCTTCTGTTGGTGTTTCTGTAGCGCTGGTTTTTTTGGAATGGGGGTTGCTGGCCCAATACCCAACTCCCCCCCCCCCTTTCGGCAGCCAGGTTTGAGACTGTAAATGGTGGAGTTGTTGTGGAAGAACCAATCTGTCTGATTTCCCCTCCATCTAGGCTCTGAGGAAGTTCCATAAATGCAGTATTGGTTTTATTTAACAAAGCCCTGAAAAGGAATAACTCTATGGTTTATGTATCATAAAGCAAATGGGTGTATTTGTCCCAGTGTGGCTGTACCAGTTATTTGAAAGAGCTTCCCATTCCCAACTTTTCCCTACAGTTTATCCTTGTTTTATCCATTGCCCACATTGCACTTGGAGGCCACAGGTCGGGGTTTGAATCTGGCTGGTTTCTCGTACACTTTCCATCTGTGCTGGGTCCCATCTAGCATCTTGGCCTCGGCGGGAAAAAAACAGACAAAAATGCTAAAGAAACAGCAAGGTTGCCGCCCAACGTGCCACGAGGCGTGGAAAGGAACAACAATTGGCGACAAAATTGTAAATTTTAATTTTTAAAAAACGCAATTCTTCAGCTGCAAGACAACTGACGTTCTGTGTCATCTCTCCATTGTGTTACGAATATTTCCTTTACCATTTTGTTCTTTCAAGAATAAATCCTCTTCCACTTCTTTGCATTAAATTCAATCTGCTTGCTCTGCCTCTATCCATTTGTGATTATTGTCACTAAGCTTCCTCCCAAACTTCCTGTTAGTTTTGTACACTTCCCTTGTGTCCCAAAGGTTGTAGTTTGTTAACTTCATGAATTTCACACTTAATGCCATTATGCCACTGGCATTCAGAGCAGCAATGAAGGTTTTCCATCTCTCTCTGTCCTTGGCCATCTTCTCTAGTGTGCCCCATGTGCTGTTCAGGGTCCTTATTTTTGCCAAGTTGTGTTTGGTCTCCCACGTTTTCTCCACCCTTCAGGGGTCCAATGAAGTGCTGTCTTGAGATGGAGTTGGCCTCTCTTCTCGTCATGTGCCCAATCCATCTCCAGCGTTTCCTCACGATGATTGTGACATGTCCTCTTGATGACAGTGAAGGAGTAGGGCATGGTCTTCTTGACCAGAACATGTGGAGCATCTTGGTCTTGGCAGTGTTCAGGGCATTTCATCATGGCTGATTCATTTTCCTTCTCAGCCTCAATGTTCTGCCTTTTTCCCCATATCCCTGCACACCCTGACTAGTCAAGAATACTGATTGACGTACTGGTTAATTGTTCTGTGATTAGGCTAAGGATTAAATAGGTGAGTTGCTGGGCGGCACAACTCGTTGGGCTGGAAGGGCCTTTTCTGTTCTGCACTGTATCTCCAAATAAACGCATAAGCAACCAGCCTCCACGAGCATTCTTACTGCCTGTTACACTGCTGGTGTGTAGGGCAGCAATGAAGATCCTCCATCTCCGGCAGTGCTCAGTTTTCTTCATCACATCAGTAACTTCCTCTAGGTTTTCGCCACTGTTGGTTATGCAAGTGGAGACTCAGGAATACCTTCGCACACAGTTGTAGAAGGATTTTTCATTTATGTTTCGGTATCATTTATTTTTGACCAGTCGGGGTTGTTAGCCCTGAGCTTGGAGGACCAGTGGACCACTCTTAGTCTGATCTATTTGACATGAGTGACCCTACCAAGAGTCAAAGGACAAGGTTTGACTCCGGCCAGCGTAGCTCTCTGGATCATTGAGGCATGCAAGCCTCCTAACCATGACAAGATTGTGGCCCTCTCAGAGGGAATTTCAACACTTCATTATCTTAATTGTATGAATCTCTATTGATAGGTTGGCACTGGTCATCTCTAACAGCAGAGGCCACCAATCTAGCTGTTCAATCTTGCCTTGATTACACCCCCCTTATGTTCACTGGCACCCTAGTCATTTGCCCACTTGTGTTACTGGACTTGCCTTTGAACCTGCATTCTGGAATATGAAGGTGTTGATTCTTCTGGCAGAGCACTGCACAGATTGGCAACGTTTCAAGCTCTGTGGTGTCTTTTCAATGCTGCATAAACACAACTAGACTGACTGCTTTTACTTAAGTACGCTTTTTGTTAAAAGCAGTTAAGTGAGATCCGTTTCCAAATCTCCGTTTTAAAAAAAAAACTATCCAGTATGATTGAGCAAGGTGTTCAGTGGAAGTGAGCATTACATCCAATGTTCTGCTTAGGAATTCATAATTTTCAATCCCCACAGGTTGTTAGTTCTTATTCAGTTTATACCTTGACAGTGGGGCAGTTGCATAGCCTCGGTTGTAGCAGGGACTAGGCCTCAAGCCACAGGCTTGCCTGCTGCTGCAGTCCAGGTCAGTAGACACCAGAGCATGGCATCCGTGCTTGGTTGGGAGCTGGCCTCTCTTGTTGGTGCTGCCCTCCAGTGGTTGATTAGTGGAATGACTGGCTGGATTGCCAGGATCTGTGCCATCAATTTATGGGACATGTCACTCAGGGTCTTGGACTATTTATGTTTTCTTGAGTGACTTTTTTTTATTCACTATTTTGGAAGTGCTGTGTATGTTTTGCAACTTGGCCCCAGAGGAACACTGTCTTGTTGGGCTGTATCCATGTATGGTTGAATGATAATTAAACTTGATTTGATATTCACTGAACAGATTTCAAAGCTTCTGCACAAGCCAAGTGAACAGAATGTGGAGAGCTGGAAGTCTTGAGATAGAAAAGAAATGCTGATTGCAGAAAATTCAGATACAATGCACCTACAACAGGAAGACCAGAATACATCAAATGCTGGAAATGTTAATGAAGGGTCATCTACCAGAAATGTTACCCACTCGTACCTCCACAGATGCTGCCTAATTTTAAGCTGGAGACATTGCAGATGCTGGAACTCCATAGCAACTCTCACAAAATGCTGGAGGAACTCAGCAGGCAACATCTACGGAGAGGAATAAACAGTCGATCTTTTGGGCCGTGACTGAGAAAGGTCTCCACCCAAAAAGTCGACCGTCAGAATTAGGTTTAATATCATTGGCATATGCTATGAAATTTGTTATGTGGCAGCAGTACATGTCAATACATAATAAAAACTGTAAATTACAATACATTTAAGAAGTTAAGCAAAAAGAGGGGAATAAAAATAATGAAGTTGTGGTCATGAGTTTAATGTCCATTCAGGAATCAGGTAGCAGATGGGGAGAAGTTGTTCCTGAATCTTTGAGTGTGTGCTTCAGGATCCTGTACCTCCTCCCTGATGGTAGCAATACTAAAAGGGCAGGTACTGGGTGATAGCGTCCTTAATGATGGATGCTGTCTTTTTTCTTTTTTTTTCTTTTTTTTTTGGAAGCATTGCTCCATGAAGACGTCCTGGATGCTGGGGACACTATTGCCCGTGACGGAACTGACTGAATTTACAACTTTCTGCAGTTTATTTCAATCCATGTGGTGTCCCCCCCCCCCACCCAATTACCAGGCAATGATGCAGCCAGTTAGAATACTCACCACAGTACCTCAGTAGAAATGTGTGTGTGTATTCATTTCTGTAAATACTGCCTGACCTGCTGAGTTCCTCCAGTATTTTGTGAGTTTCTGTCTAATTTGACTGCCTCAGCACTTTCTATTAATTATAATATTGATTGCTGCATATTCCAATTCCTAAGTGAATAAGGATTCTGTGCATTTTAAGCCATATTGTAAAGAGGCAAACCTAAGCAATATCTGGATGAGCACTTGAATCAGTGTATAAATTATGAGTCAGGTGCTGGTTAATGGGTGCCAGGATCTGTTTCTATACTGATGAATTCCTAGATATGAGGAGCTTATGATAGAGCTAAATTGCTGTAACCATCCACAATAGAAGCAGAATTAAGCTATTCGAGTCTGCTCTGTCATTTGATCATGGTTGATTTATTTCTTCTCTCAACCCCATTCTCCTTTCTTCTCACCGTAACCTTTGAATGCTGACTAATTAAGAACTTATCAATCTTCACTTTAAGTACACTCAATGACTTGGCTTCCACAGCCTTCTGTGGCAATGAATTCTACAGATTCACCACTCTGAAGAAATTTCTCCTCATCCCTGTTCTAAAGGGATGCTCTTCTATTCTGAAGGCTGCGCTCTCTGGTCCTAGACTCCCCTACTGCAGGAAACATTCTCTAACAATCACAAGTACAGTTCCAGTGTAGAATCTGGCATTGCACAAAACCATTCAACCCATTGTCCAAGTGTTGACTTTTTAGTCCTAGTATTGTGTCAAGTGTTTGAGTGCCGCAGTAGTCACACTTCCAGAACTCTGGGAAACTGTAGCTGTTATAAATGCATGTTCAGCCTAGGTCCAATCGAGTTTACATTTTGGCTTGAAGTTACCACTTTAACAATAAATTGTCTGGTGCCATGCACTTGAGATTTGATTTAACCAGGCTTTCTGAAAATAGTATCACTGTATCCTGAGAAAACTCTCAAATGCTTTGTCTTGAGTGATGTGGATGCCAGAATGTAGTTGGCTGGATTCATCTCGTCCTGTTTCCTAGGCCATTCTTCCATCTTCTGCCAGCATCAATCCAAAAATCATCTCGCCTGGTACTAAGTTTCTGCTGCATCACTGCCCATCATTATCTTAGATTTAGAATTCTTGCTCATGTGTCTCCTCGTCTCTTCCCTTCCTAGATCTGCAGCCTTCCCATTCGTGGTTTCCAACCGTGAGCACTTTCCTTCTGCCACATTGATATCTTATGAATCCTCTCTCCCTTCAGCCCAATATTTATAGCTCTGCATTTGGAAACTGAGATTTCCTGCATCATCTTTCTTTCAAAATTCCAAGACAAAGCATCAGAAACACTGGACAACAAATTTTTTGAAAGTGTTGCTTCCTCAGATTTTTTTTTTGTTTATGATAGACCGCGTGAAGCTGAACACAAATATAATTTCAGATTACTTGTATTGCATAGGAATTTGGAGAAACAAGAAATCAACTTTTATTGAATATATACTTAACTACATAATGGTGCTGACACTTGCAAAGGTTAAATTAAGCAAAAAATGTTTTGATGATTTTCATTTGCACTCAGTATCTGAGGCTTCTCGCTTAAGTGTCCAGCAATAATCAGCCAGAATTGATGGATTCCAATTGCACTAATACCATTTTCTCCATGACTGCAATGTCCTGGTGAAACCTTTTGTCATGTTCATCACTCAGTGCCAAGATTTTCAGGGAAGAATTGGGAATGCAGAAAATTAATCTTTAGTGACATGTTGCACATCATAGTTTTGTGTGCTAGAAACATGTCAATCAGCTACATGTAGTTTAGTGCACTGTAGTTGCCAAGAAAATTTTCAACATCTTTGATTGCCTTCCATGTGATTTTCACCAGTCCCACAAGAAGTTCTATGAATTGCCTGTCATTGATGACCTGTTTGATTTGTGGACCAACAAAAGTGCCTTTCCTAATCTTGGCATCAGTTACTCTAATTTGAATTATGAATTGAAATAGCAAAATATAGGCTATTTTTTAAAATCATGGGTGGTAGGAAAATTTCAGTGATTTTCATGATTAGCAGCCACAAATCCATAAGAAGCACTCAAAAGTATTCAGGAAGCAAAATATTTGTGTTCAGTGAATTCAGACAAAGGTCAGACAATTTACTGCTAAAGTGATACCTTCAAGCCAAAAGGGAGAAGATGCATTCATAACAGCTACAGGTCCCCAAAGAAGACTGGAGAGTTCCTGGTCAAGATGGCGCCTGCATACAACACTCCTTCGGTCGACATCTGGACAGATCATGAAACCATATATTCCACTTTTATGTCTTTTTGTTTTTTGCCTTGAATGTGATTCTGGACCTATTGAAGCCTGTGATTTGCAGTTTGGAGATTATTTGGGTGTTCTAGCACTCTGCAGTCTCCGAGAGGATTCCAGGAGGCAGTGTGCATGAACCTTGTGGCAAGAAGACTACAAGATGGGGCATGAGCGATGTTCGACTCCATTTCGCTGCTTAAAGGTTCCATTGTCTGCCGATTAAAGCAACGAAGGAGATAGAAACATCCAGGTGATTGTGGAAAGTGAGCACCAGTTGCCTGTCTTTCTGGAGGATTGCTCTGCTGCCAGAGAGGGGAGATTGCCTTTTGATTGCTGGGTAATTACTCTGTTGCTGGAGAGGGGAGAGGCTGCCACTGTACCTGGCGAATGTTAACCGGGTTTTCTGCGTTTTGGATATGGACTTGAGCTATACTGTGATTTTAGCCTGATCTTTCTCATGTTTTTGTGTGCGGGGGAGAAGGATTTTGGGGTCAATGTACCTGTTCTGGTTTTTTTTGTGCGGGGTGGAAGGATTTAGGGGTTGATGATGGTGTTGCTGTACTTGGTTTTGTGGCTATCTGGAGGAGAAGAATTTTAGACATGTATACTTTGATAATAAATGAATGTCTGAGTTCTGGAAGTATGATATTTAGGATCATCTTTTTGTTCTGGTTTGGTCCCTTGGCCATTCTTAAAACCCTTCTTGGCTCTGCAAAGAAAATTTGACTGCCTTTCGTTGGAGCTGCACTCTTTTGGAGAATCGTTTTCTAATTATTTTTTTTTGGCTTGCTAATTTCACTCTATCAGAATCCAAATCAACTACTATGGAAATATAATTTTATGAAGCAAAATTTAAGTTGATGAAATAAGCTGAAATGGATTTGGTATCAAATTCTATGTGGTGTGCACACCTCATCCTGGAAAACGCTACAGAGTGCAACACCTCTCTTCAGAATTCTTTTGCAACTGATGAATACCTCAGAGTGTGTGGTCAGACGTGGCAGATGGCTGTGAAATGCTTGACCAGTTAGTTTTTGAATGATGCTGTTTGAAGAACTGCAAACTGGTGTGACAGGAGATTCTTTGGAACGAGAGCCTCTCAGGGATCCTCTGAGCACTGCAGAAGAGAACTTGTGGAGAGATTGGGGTTAAGTGTGAAACTCCAGTATGGAGCAGCGATATCCCTGATGCTACAAGCAGCGTTACACAAAGCAGCCCTTGCTGTCAACTAAGGCCACACAGTGTTGTGTATTTTTTTAAAATTCAGAGCGAGTACTCCCTGCTGATTCGTTGCGGTCCACAATAGTACTGAAAATAAAATCGTTCACAGAAGGCGACAGTACTTGGTTCCTGGCATCAACTGACTTTCCCTTTCGGAGTCATTGTCTCGATGGTATTTCAGTACCAGGCACCCTCCCAACCTCCAGTGTCAGCAGTCAACAGCGGCAGACTGATTAATGCCTTCGGCTCTGCAAAACAACTCAAACAATTACGGACATGTCACTGAGTGTCTTGAGATTCAAATCCTGATTCTTTCATTATCGCATTGATAATGCATTATTATTCACGGCTGTGAGGGACTTCGAAACAAGTTGGGCTGGTTTAAACTGTGCTTGGAAGCTCCAGAGTTCATTGGCTATTTGCCTTTTAGCTGCCATGTGCTACCATGTATATTAACTTGCTGTCTCACTCTTTATTTCGAAGTACTCGGAAATGAAACAACATTGTAACTTCCTATGCAATTGTGACTACCTGAAACTCAGTAATTGCTAACTATTTAGCATTTTATCCTCTAGATATGCTTGAGGGTCTTGAAGCAGTATGCAATTATAATTTTAGGTTGCTGTCTAGTTAGATAAGGTTTTCATACTCCACCTCCTTGAAATATGTCACTAAAGAACTAGTTGTTCAAATCATAATAACCAGATTTTCAATTTTTGGTTAGTTTTTTAAACTGAAATAATTCAGAATAAATCCAAACACTTGGATGTTGTTTGTACCCCAGAGCTGTTAAATGAAGGGAATCACAGTTTCTACATAAGAGTAGAATTAGACCAGATGGCTCATTGAGTCTGCTCTGCCATTTCATCATGGCTGATCCATTTTCCTTCTCAGCCCCCATCTCCTGCCTCTCCCCGAATCCCTTCATGCCCCAACCGATCAAGAATCTATCAACCTCTGCCTTGAATATACCCAATGATTTGACCTCCACAGCCGCCTATAGCAAAAAGTTCCATAGATACACCACCCTCTGGCTAAAGAAATTCTTCCTCATCTCCGTTCTAAAAGGACACCCCTCTATTCTGAGGCTGTGTCCTCTGGTCTTGCTTTTTGTTGATATTAAATGATCCAGGGTTATATTGGGAGTTAAGCAGAGCACTTTTATAGTTACTCTTATCCCTTTATATGAATATATGTACTAGAGTGTAAAGATTTGAAGAATTAAATTTACAGGTTTAAAGGATGTGCAGGAAGTCTAGGGGAAGTTTATGGCAGGCTACTAACTAATTATTACATTGTTGATGTATGGAAGGAGCTCCAGTCAAGATGCGTCAGTGTGCAATACTTCTTTGGTCGACATCTTCCAGATAGCAAACAAAAATAGATTTTTTTACTTATACGTCTATTTTTCACCTTAAATGTTTCTCTGGACTGTTAGAGCCTGTGATTTACAGTTTGGAGATTGTTTGAGTGATCCTGCACTTTGCTGGCTCCGAGATTTCGGGAAATGAGCGCATACTCGGGTGGCCTCGATGCAAAGAAACTTCGAGACAGGGTATGAGCCGATGTTTGACTCCTTTTCAATGTTTAAAGCATCCATTAATTGCCAATTAAAGCATCGAGGAAGACTGAGACATCAAGTCGAATGTAGAAGGCGAGTGAGAGGTTTGGCACCAGCAGCCTGCCTTTTGATCGCTGCCAGAGCAGGAGTCTGTGACAAGCCTTTGGCCGTCAGGCGGGTAGGCCTCTCTGCCTCATGTGGTGTCCCTCTCTTTTGATAAACGTCGGTTATATCGTAGGATGGTGTCATGGTTCTGTGCTTATGGACTGTGGACTTTTTCAGACTTGGGGTTTTTATATATATTTTTAATCACCCTTTTTTGTGTGGGGGGTAGGTTTTTTTGGGGGGGTGTTGATCAGGATGCCTTTTTTTTGTACAAGGGGATTTGATGTTTCTCTTTGAATTACTTTCATGTTCTTGTTTCATAGCTATCCGGAGAAATACAAATTTCAGAGTTGTATATGGATGCATACTTTGATAATAAATGAAAAATTAAACTGAAGCACTTAGGGGAGACCCATGGAATCACTGGGAGAATTCCACACAGCCTGGAGATCAGGGTTAAATTCCAGTTACTGGAGCTGTGGGGCATCTTTCTGAAGGAAATGTCCATTTTAAGCGACATTTAATCATAGTATATAACAATTAGCTCCCAAATAAGTATTGGGAATACATTTTAAGTATGAGCTAAAATCTTCATCCACATTCTAATCCTTTTAAACTTTGCATTCTATTTCAATGCAATGGTTATTGAACAAAGTTGGCATTTTTAAAAAATTCAGTTACAGGTCTTTTCTAACTGGTGTCTGTGGGGGGGATGAGTAATTTGATTTATTTACATAGGTGCATGGCAAGCAAGCATTAATGATCGCAATCTTCATACCCTTCATTGGACTGGGAATGAAATAATTTGGTTAAACAAACCAGGATGTGTCTTGCACTTTATCCACTGTGTCTGTAAAAGCACTGGCTGGTACCCTGGGAGAGAAGTTTAAGGGTCTTGTTCCAACCTGATGTAGGTTGTAAGCAGTCGCACTAATATTGCTTTCTGAGCCCAAATTTAAATTTGGACTTCTCTTTAGGATTGTGAGCATGTATCTGAATGATGGGGTTCTTTCTAACACTTTTTTTTGTGGTGGTCTTTAAATCCTTGCACTGTAACTTTGCCTATAACAAAGCAATCTTAACATACCAGCTGATCCAGACAGAATAAATTGGACACTGCATTACGTTGAACTTTTATTACGAGGTAGCATTTACAGGATAGTTCTATGTTAACTACTTTGGAAACCTGGATTGGTTTGTTTTAAACTTGGACCAAAGGAAGTAGTGTTGGATTTTATCGGATGCTGTCTCTGTGCTTCTGGAATCTCTGGAAGCAGTCTTTGAAGGCTTCACTACTTAGAGCATCTCAGGGCACATTCTTTCCCCTTTGCAGTCAGTCTAGTACACTGTTCCAAAGGCACATTAATATAGTCTATTTGGCATGGTAATTAGTCATTTACAAAAACAATTGGGTCGCTGGGTGTTTGCAAATAACATTAAATAACTTGATCCCTTTTTTTAAATAAAGGCAAAATAGTTGCACACATTCAGGCAGTGATGTCCTGATCTTCTCAGCCATGTAGAAATAGAAATTGAACTAGAAATGTAGCTGTTAACTTTCTGCAATAAAATATGCATTGTTGTTTAGTTAAAGCACAGTAGAAGTAAGGGCACTGATTTCGGAGTGGGGTTAGATCAGGGGATTCCCAACCTTTGTTTTTATATACCATGGACCAATATCATTAAGCAAGGGGTCCGTGCTTGGGAACCCCCTGGATTAGGTGGATGTTGAATTTTGACAATAAATTAGATCATTCCAGAATAATAAATCCTGGAAAAAATTAATTATTTTTAGAAAGCAAAATGGTGTGGTTTTTAAATGGATCCAGAGTGCACTGGTTACTCCTAACTAGCTGAAAATTGTGTTGTATAACAGTTTTACCTTTTTTGTTGGTAATGTGAAATGTGTTCAGTGATTTATTTGCAAAAGAGATTGTCCTTGTTGTTTCAACTGAAAATGTCAGTGATTTCTATTTCTGTAAGTACCTGCAAAACAATGCTCCTCAAAACCAGAAATCATTTATAAAATAAAGACCATAAACTTCATGAGAGATTCTGAACCTGTCTTTACTTCAGCTTCTACGGGGTTTACCCATTCTAGGTATTGACTTGCTTCTGAGTAAGTGTCTGTGCCGGTGGTGTAGTGGCATCCACACTGGACTTTTGGCAAAGAGGTGGTGAGTTCAAATCCAGCAGCTCCTTGTACAAGTTCCACCCGTGCTGCGTTGAGCATTCAATTCAACTTGTTGCTCGGTCTCATAAAACAGAAACACTGAAGTTGCTGCCTGCAAGACAGATATATTCCAAATAAGAAATTTTCGAAGGGAAGAAGGACACTACCATGGCTGACAAGTGAAGTCAGAGCCAAAGTAAAAGCAAAAGAGAGGGCATACAAGGAAGCCAAAGCTAGTGGGAAGTTAGAGGATTGGGGAGCTTTTAAAAACCAACAGAAGGAAACTATGAAGGTCATTCAGAAGGAAAAGATGAATTATGAGACGAAACTGGCGACTAATATCAAAGAAGATACTAAAAGCTTTTTTAAGTATATAAAGGGTGAAAGAGAGTAGAGGGTAGATATAGGACCAATACAAAATGACGCTGGAGATATTGTAATGAGAGATGCAGAGATGGCAGAGGAACTGAATGTGTATTTTGCATCAGTCTTCACAGTGGAAGATGTCTGCAGTATACTGGACTTTCAAGAGTGTCAGGGAACTAAAGTGTGTGCAGTGAAAATTATGACTGAGAAGGTGCTCAGGAAGCTTAATGCTCTGAGGCTGGAGAAATTTCCTGGACCTGATGGAATGCACCCTTGGGTTCTGAAGGAAATAGCTGGAAACATTGTGGAGGCATTAACAGTGATCTTTCAAGAGTCAGTAGATTCTGGCATTGTACTGGATCACTGGAAAATTGCAAATGTTACTCCGCTATTTAAGTAGAAAGAAAGCTATAGACCTGTTAGCCTGACATCAGTGGTTGGGAAGTTGTTGGAATCAATTGTTAGGGATGAGATTACGTAGAACCTGGAGGCACATGACAAGATAGGCCAAAGCCTGCATGGTTTCCTGAAAGGAAGATCCTGCCTGACAAAACTGCAATTCTTTGAGGAAATTACAAGCAGGGTAGACAAAAGAGATGCAGTAGACGTGGTGTACTTGGATTTTCAGAAGGCCTTTGACAAGGTGTCACATATGAGGCTGCTTAGCAAGATAAGAGCCCATGGAATTGCAGGGAAGTTACTAGTGTGGGTGGAGCATTGGCTGGTCGGCAGAAAACAGAGAGTGGGAATGTAGGGATCCTATTCTGGCTGGCTGCCGGTTACTAGTGGAGTTCCACGGGTCGGTGTTGGGACCGTTACATTTTACCATGTATGTCAATGATTTGGACTATGGTATTAAAGGATTTGTGGCTAAATTTGCTGATGATACAAAGATAGGTGGAGGAGCGGGTAGTGTTGAGGAAACAGAGAAGCTGCAGAGAGACTTAGATAGTTTAGGGGAATGGGCAAAGAAGTGGCAAATGAAATACAATATTAGAAAGTGTATGGTCATGCACTTTGGTGGAAGAAATAAACGAGCAAACTATTATTTAGATGGGGAGAGAATTCAAAATGCAGAGATGCAGAAAGACTTGGGAGTCCTTGTGCAAGATACCTTAAAGGTTAACCTGCAGGTTGAGTCGGTTGTGAAGAATGCAATGTTGGCATTCATTTCTAGAGGTATAGAATATAAGAGCCGGGATGTGATGTTGAGGCTCTATAAGGCACTCGTGAGACCACACTTGGAGTATTGTGTGCAGTTTTGGGCTCCTTATTTTAGAACAGATATATTGACATTGGAGATGGTTCAGAGAAGATTCATGAGAATGATTCCAGGAATGAGAAGGTTACCATATGAGGAACGTCTGGCAGCTCTTGGGCTGTATTCCCTGAAGTTCAGGAGAATGAGGGGGAGATCTCATAGAAACATTCTGAATGTTAAAAGGCCTGAACAGATTAGATGTGGCAAAGTTATTTCCCGTGGTAGGGGATTTTAGGACAATAGGGCATGGCTTCAGGATTGAAGGACATCCTTTTAGAACAGAGATGTGGAGAAATTATTTAGTCAGAGGGTGGTAAATCTGTGGAATTTGTTGCCACGAGCAGCTGTGGAGGCAAAGTCATTGGGTGTATTTAAGGCAGAGATAGATAGGTTCTTGATTAGCCAGGGCATCAAAGGGTATGGGGTGAAAGCAGGGGAGTGGGGATGACTGGATGAAGTGGATCAGCCCATGATTGAATGGCGGAGCAGGCTTGAATGGCCTACTTCTGCTCCTAAATCTTATGGTCTTATGATGAGCCAAATGAGGCGCAGGAAGAACTTACCTTTATTTTAAACTGAATAAGTAATGTACCGTTTAGATCTGCTATGTGACTTTCAAATTTTTTAGTTTCAAGGACTGTGGTAGTGCAGTGGGTAGCATAGCGCCTTACAGTATAGGTGACACGGCTTCAATCCCTGCCACTGCCTGTAAAAAGTTAGTACATTCTTCCCGTGACCACTTGGGTTTCCTCCAGGTGCTTCAGTTTCTTCCCACAGTCCAAAGATGTACCTGGTTGGTAGGTTAATTAGTCACTGTAAATTGTCCCGTGAGTAGGATTAAATCGGGCGATTGCTGGGTGGTGTGGCTGGAAGGGTTGAAAGGGCCTTTTCCATGCTATATCACATTAAATAAATAAACTGAACTGAGATGCTCTGTGAAACAAAGTTTTTGCATCATCAGTGGATAGATAATGGTATTGCAATTAAGTAAAAAAAAATCAACTGAACTTATAAAAATGATATGGGTATCCATGTCCTGGTCTGTGCCATTGACCTTGTAAAATCAATTAAATAACCAAATCTTACAAAAGGTACCTGTACATCCTGCCTGTGGAACACATGGGTTTTCTCCGTGTGCTCCAGTTTTCTCCCACGGTCCACAGACGTACCAGATAGGTTAATTGCTTATTGTAACTTAGGTTAAGGCTAAATCATGGTTGTCAGGAGTTAGTCATAGAAAAGTACAGCACAGAAATAAGCTCTTTGGCCCATCTAGTTTGTGCCAAACCATTTAAACTGCCTACTCCAATCAACCTGCACCAGGACCATAACCCTACCATCCATGTACCTATCCAAACTTGTCTTGAACATTGAAATCGGGCTCACATGCACCACTAGTGTTGGCAGCTCATTCCACACTCTCCGCCCTCTGAGTGAAGAAGTTTCTTCGTATGTTCCCCTTAAACTTTTCACCTTTCACCCTTAACCCATGACCTCTGGTTGTAATCCCACCCAGCCTCAGTGGAAAAAGTTGCTTCATTTACCCTATCGTAATTTTGTATAGATAGATAGATAGATACTTTATTCATCCCCATGGGGAAATTCAACTTTTTTTTCCAATGTCCCATACACTTGTAGCAAAACTAATAACATACAATACTTAACTCAGTAAAAAATATGATATGCATCTAAATCACTATCTCAAAAAGCATTAATAATAGCTTTTAAAAAGTTCTTAAGTCCTGGCGGTTGAATTGTAAAGCCTAATGGCATTGGGGAGTATTGACCTCTTCATCCTGTCTGAGGAGCATTGCATCGATAGTAACCTGTCGCTGAAACTGCTTCTCTGTCTCTGGATGGTGCTATGTAGAGGATGTTCAGAGTTTTCCATAATTGACCGTAGCCTACTCAGCGCCCTTCGCTCAGCTACCGATGTTAAACTCTCCAGTACTTTGCCCACGACAGAGCCCGCCTTCCTTACCAGCTTATTAAGACGTGAGGCGTCCCTCTTCTTAATGCTTCCTCCCCAACACGCCACCACAAAGAAGAGGGCGCTCTCCACAACTGACCTATAGAACATCTTCAGCATCTCACTACAGACATTGAATGACGCCAACCTTCTAAGGAAGTACAGTCGACTCTGTGCCTTCCTGCACAAGGCATCTGTGTTGGCAGTCCAGTCTAGCTTCTCGTCAAATCTCCTCTCAGTCTTCTACGTTTCAGGGAATAAAGTCCCAACCTATTCAATCTTTCCTTGTAATTCAAGTCCTGTCCCAGCAACATCCTTGTCAGTTTTCTGTATACTCTTTCAGCCTTACTTGCATCCTTCCTGCAGGTAGGTGACCAAAACTGCACACAACACCCCAAATTAGGCCTCACCAACATCTTGTACAACCTCAACATAACATCCCAGCTCCTGTACTCAGTGCTTCGATTTATGAAGTTCAATGTGCGATAAGCTTTCTACCTGTGACGCCACGTTCAAAGAATTATGGACCTGTATTCCCAAATCCCTTTGTTCTACCATTCACTGTGTAAGACCCACCTAGTTAGTATTACCCAAGTGCAACACCTCACACTTGTCTACATTAAATTCCATCGGATATTTTTCAGACCATTTTTCCAGCTGGGTGAAATCCCACAGCTGTCTACTACACCCCCAACCTTTGTGTCATCTGCAAATCTGATGATCCAATTAATCACATTATCATGCAGATCAATGTTCTGTAAGGCACTGGAGAGGCCTCACTTGGAGTATAGCGAGCAGTTTTGGGTCCCTTATCTAAGAAAGGATGTGCTGACACTTGGAGATTGCCCAGTGGAGGTTCATGAGAATGAACTTGGGAATGAAAGGGTTATTGTATGAGGAACGTTTGATGGCTCAGGGCCTGTACTTGCTGGAATTCAGAAGAATGAGGGGCAATCGCATTGAATCCTATCGAATGTTGAAAGACCTAATTGGTGTGGATGTTGAGAAGTTGTTTCTTATAGTGGGGGAGTCTAGGACCAGAGAGGGCACAGCCTCCGAATAGAGGGATGACCATTTAGAACAGAGATGAGGAATTTCTTTAGCCACAGGGCGGTGAACCTGGAATTCATTACCATAGGCAACTGTGGAGGCCAATTCAATGGTTGTATTTAAGGTGGAGGTTGATAGGTTCTTGATTAGTCAGAGTGTGTAACTAATGCAGAGAAGGCTGGAGAAAGGGGGTGAGTGGGCAAAAGGATCAGCCATGATGAAATGGTAGAGCTGAGTCGATGGGCCAAATGGCCTAATTCTGCTCCTTTGTCTTGTGGGTTTAATCATTCAGCTAAATACTCTTTACTGGTTACAGTTGGCTCTTTAATGGAAGTGGATAATGGTGAATTTAGTGACTGTCACTGGCATGCTGTCTTTTCGGAATGGTCTTAGAACATGGATCAAGATAGTACAATGCAGTACAGGCCCTTCGGCCCACAATGTTGTGCTGATATTTTAACCTACTCCAAGATCAATCTAACTCTACCCTCCCACATAGTCCTCTATTTTTCTATTATCTATGTGCCTATCTAAGAATTTCTCAAATGTCCCTTCTGGTTTAAGAGGGCACTAGTGATGCCCAGCAACTACTTATCAAAACAAAGAAAACTACTAAACACTTTATTAATAACGATCACTACAAACGAAGGAGCAAGAAGGTGAAAGTGAGGTGAACAAAGGTGGGAGTGAGGCTGATCGATTTAAGCGCTGGGCTGAATTGAAAAGGTCGGGTATAGGCCGCATCAGGGCGACAGGGTCCAAGGTCCCAGAGAGGTCCCAGAGCAAGGAATAACCTGATGTTTGGATTGATTAAATGCTGGACCAGTTCGAAAAGGTCAGGGTGTCAGGACCTGTGAGGGACGGGCCATTTCTGCTCTCTTCTGTGACATTTACTCAGCTCTGTGCTGAACTGAGGCTGCGGCCCACTCTGGCTGCAGTGATGCCTGTGGTCCCATGACATTTGTTTGGCTCTGCAGTGAACTGAGGCTGTGACCTATTCTGGCTGTAGTGACACCTGGCTTCGTGTCTTTCATAAAACTTCAGTTCTGGGTGCTGTTTGCTTACTTTTGTTTGCACAGTTTGTGTGCTTTTTTCCCCCGTCTGTGCATTGGGTGTTTGACTTTTTTTTAATATAATGGGTTCTTTTGGGGTTTCTTTTTGTGGTAGCCAATGTGAGGAAATAAATCTCAAGGCTATGCAATATATACACACTTTGATAATGTACTTTTAACTAATATTCCCGATGTTGATCACCTTGGTGTATCTGTTTATGGACTTGGTACGCAATAGTTCCTCACCAAAACTTTCCATCCATCTTGTGGCTTTTGGGAAGGTATGGCAGATGAAATTAATATTACTACAAATAACACACACAAAATGCTGGTGGAACGCAGCAGGCCAGGCAGCATCTATAGGAGAAGCACTGTCAACGTTTCAGGCCGAGACCCTTCGTCAGGATGAATATTACTACCTTGCTTTTTAGAAGACAGATATCAGAGGGCATGCATTGAAGGTGAGAGGGGAACGGTTCAAGAGGAATGAGAAATGCACTGCCTGATGTGGAGGTAGAGACAAATACATTGGAGGCTTTTAAGAGACCTTTGGATAGGCACGTGGATGTGAGGAAGATGGAAGGACCTGGACACGGTGTAGATTGGCGGGATTAGTGTTTGGAAGATTTTGATTTGCTTTTTAGCTGGTTCATCACAGTGTGCCAAATGGCCTATTCCTGCACTGTACTTTTTTATGTTCCATGTTCTCCGCAGTTTACTAGATTTTGGCAGCATTAATTTATTGGCTTGAAACAACTGCTAATGAGGCTAAATTCTGTTAAGGTTATTATCTCCATTAAATCTGCCAAGAACAGTAAGTAGAAGGAATGTACAGTGTGTTCAAGAATGTACGTAACAATTTTCTGCAGCTTTGCCGGGAAATACTCATTTATCTTCAGATTCATGGCTAATTTATTTTAAAAAAGGGAAATATTATAGTCATCGAGCACTACAGCACAGGAACAGCCCCTTCGGCCCATCCAGTCAGTGCTGAACCTAGTCCCATCAACCCACACCTGGACCATACTCCAATATAGCTCTCCCATCATGTGGTTATACAAATTTCTCTAAGTGTTGAAATCAATCCCACATCCTCCACTCCTAGCAGCTCATTCCACACTCTCACCACCCTCAGTGAAGAAGAACCCTCTGGTTCTCCTTAAATATTTCTCCTTTCACCCTTAACCTATGACCTCTTTCTAGTCTCACACAACATCAGTGGAAAAAGCTTGCCTGCATTTACTTTGTCTGTACCCCTAAATCTTGTGCAATTCTATCAAATCACCCCTCATTCCTCTATGCTCCAAGCAATAAACACCTCACCTATTCAACCTTTCCTCATAACTCAGATCCTCAAATCCCAGCATCAATCTTGTAAATGTTCTCTGAGCTCCCAATCTTATTGACATCTTTTCTGTAAGTGTGTGGGCATAACTACACACAATACTCCATATGAGGATAAAACAACCTTTCTTAATGCCATTAACTGGGAACCCCTGGGATAATTAGACATTTTTGAACTAGCCCAAAAAGCCAGGAGAAGGAAAACTCTCTCAAACCTCCGCTGCCTTGTAGCTATACCCACTCATGGGGAAGGCTTTGGGTGTAAACCCTGAGGAAAGAGCTGGAGTGTCTAAGGCTACACTGAATTCAATGCTGACTGGCAACTCCTGCCAAACTGTCAATCTCTGCCATTCCTTTGGTGTGGTGTGGTGGAGGGGGAACCAGCTGATTTAGCAACAGCTTGCTCTCCATACCATACTGCCCTGGTATCCATTTTGACAGCTAGGATGCAACATCCATGGTTGACCTCACCCAACAGAGGGCATTCATCTCCCAACAGAGGGCATTCATCACCCAACAGAGGGCATTTATCTCCCAACAGAGGGCATTCATCACCCAACAGAGGGCATTCATCTCCCAACAGAGGGCATTCATCTCCCAACAGAGTGCTATCTTGAATTCCAATTGGATTACAAGAATTGTTAGTGTTGCAGGAAATATTAATTGCTTTGACCATCGCCATTACTCCCAACTTAAATACGCACAGCGCATTAATGCTTCAGCTGAACTGCAAATGTGAAAGGAAGCTGCCAGAAGTAGATGTGGAATTCACAAAGCTATGGGCTTGTTTTGAATAGTGTCACAGCAACAACCTTGCACTCAGTGTCAGTAAGACCAAAAAGCTGATTGTGAACTTCAGAAAGAGTAGGGCAAGGGAGCACAAACCAATCCTCATCGAGGGATCAGAAATGGAGAGAGCAAGCAGTTTCAAGTTCCTGGGTGTTAATATCTCTGAGGATACAACCTGGTCCCAACATATCAATGCAGCTATAAAGAGGGCAGGGCAGTGGCTATATTTCATTAGGAGTTTGATAAGGTTTCATTTGTCACCTAAATTCTTAAACTTCAACAGATATACCATGGAGAACATTCTGACAGGCTGCATCTCTGTCTGGTATAGGGAGGTAACTGCATGGTATAGGGAGGTTACTGCATGGTATAGGGAGGTTACTGCCTGGTATAGGGAGGTAACTGCATGATATAGGGAGGTTACTGCATGGTATAGGGAGGTTACTGCACAGACTTGAAAGAAGCCACAGAAAGTTGTAAAACTAGTCAGCTCCATCTAATCCAAGTATCCAGAACATCTTCAAGTAGTGATGCCTCAGAAGGGTGGGCGGCATGCATCATTAAGGACCCCCATCACCCAGGACATGCCCTCTTCTCATTGCTACCACGAGGAAGGAGGCACAGGAGCCTAAAGGCACACACTCAAATGATTCAGGAACAGCTTCTTCCCCTCTGCCATCTGATTCCTAAATGGGTATTGAACCCACAAACACTACCTCACATTTTTGTTTCTGTTTTTGCACAATTTTAAATTTAACTATTTAATATACATATATATACTTACTGTAGTTGATTTACTTATTTATATTTTTTTCTACATAATCATGTATGGCATTGTACTGCTGCCACTAAGTTTACAAATTATGTGACATATGCTGGTGATATTAAACCTGATTCTGAATACAGATTTGAGGAATTTCCTGGGATCTGCAGTGTTGTGGATTGAGAGACAAATAGGGCCCAGTTTATCATGGTTACAAGGGATTCTGCAGATGCTGGAAATCCAGCACAAAATACTGAAGGAACTCAACAGGCCGGACAGCATCTATGGAAGAGAGTACAGTCAACGTTTCAGGCTGAGACCCTCACCAGGACTTGGCCATTTGGCCCATTGAGTCTGCTCTGCCATTTCACTCTCAGCCCCAATCTCTTGCTTTCCTGTAACCCTTCATGACCTGACTAATCAAGAATCTCTCAGCCTCTGCCTTAAATATACCCAATGACTTGGCCTCCACAGCTGCCTGTGCCAACGAATTCCACAGGTTCACCACTCTGTAGCTAAAGAAATTCTTCCAGACTCCCCCAGCACAGGGAGCATCCTCTCTGCATCCATTCTATCAAGGCCTTTCAACATTTGGTAGGCTTCAGTGAGATCCTTTTTCCCCCCACCCCCGCCCGCCCCCGTTCATCTGAATTTCAGTGAGTACAGGCTTCAGAAATCCAGAGCAACACACACAAAACGCTGGAGGAACTCAGCAGGTCAGGCAGCATCTATGGAGAGGAATAAACAGTCGACGTTTGGGGCCGAGACACTTCATCAGGACTGGAAAGGAAGGGGGTAGGAGCCAGAATAAGGAGATGGGAAGTGTTACTGTTTGTAGATCAATTTCAAATAGTTTTCTGTAGAAACCCATTAACTAGCACCCAGCAGCACTAATTTGAAATCTCATTATGAACTTGGGAGAAACAGTTTAAGCTGCGTGTTAATTAAGTTGTCTAATAGTATTTATTTAAGACTGATAATTACTTGCAAGCAATTTAGATGAGTGTCCTTTTATTCTTAGCAAGTCTTTTGTTTAGATTGTAAATTATGATTCATTTAAGGATTGAAGAACAAATTGGTGATCATGTGGCCTCGATAACAAAATCTCCTTGTTAGTTGTAGGTCATGAATTACTTAATGAGGTCACAAAGATAATAGAATTCTCACCGGGACTTCAGCGCTAACAAATGGGCCTATTTCTATTAAACGGTTGCCACCAAATGATCGCTTGTTATGGAGGGTTGTTTACATTACTTCCTTTTAATGAGGTTGCAGAAGCTGAGAATGCTCTTGTGTTTTTACTGCCCTTTTGAGCCACCATCCCTGTTTTGTCAGTAAATTATCTCCTACTGCCATGCTAATTAAACCAGGCAAGTGTGTGCATAAACACAGATGTTGGCAGCTGCTGACCTTTTTTGTCAGGTGAGGCACAGTTACATGCACCTAATCCTCTCTGTGGAAACCTTGGAAGAGAACCAGTAATTGGATTTGGTCTGAAACTTGATCTACAAATTTATTTATTGGTTCATTTATTCTTCCGGTCCTTCGAACCACGTCGCCCAGAAAACCCCCAATTGTAACCTAATTACAGGACAATTTACAATGACCAATTAACCTACCAACCGGTACATCTTTGGACCGTGGGAGGAAACCAGAGCACCAGGAGGAAACCCACACAGTCATGGCGGAGAATGTGCAGACTTCTTACAGGCAATGGCGTGAATTGAACCTGTTTCACCAGTACAGTATGCAAGGTGCTAACCACTACACTACCGTGCGATGGGAATTGGAACCCAGGTCACTGGTACTGTAAAGCGTTGTGCTAACCACTACACTACCGTGCGATGGGAATTGAACCCGGGTCACTGGTACTGTAAAGTGTTGTGCTAACCTCTACACTACCGTGTGATGGGAATTGAACCTGGGTCACTGGTACTGTAAAGTGTTGTGCTAACCTCTACACTACCGTGTGATGGGAATTGAACCCGGGTCACTGGTACTGTAAGACGTTGTGCTAACCACTACACTACCGTGCGATGGGAATCGAACCCGGGTCGCTGGTACTGTAAGACGTTGTGCTAACCACTACACTACCGTGTGATGGGAATCGAACCCGGGTCGCTGGTACTGTAAGACGTTGTGCTAACCACTACACTACCGTGTGATGGGAATCGAACCCGGGTCGCTGGTACTGTAAGACGTTGTGCTAACCACTACACTACCGTGCGATGGGAATTGAACCCGGGTCGCTGGTACTGTAAAGCGTTGTGCTAACCACTACACTACCGTGCGATGGGAATTGGAACCCGGGTCACTGGTACTGTAAAGCGTTGTGCTAACCACTACACTACCGTGCGATGGGAATTGAACCCGGGTCACTGGTACTGTAAAGTGTTGTGCTAACCTCTACACTACCGTGTGATGGGAATTGAACCCGGGTCACTGGTACTGTAAAGTGTTGTGCTAACCTCTACACTACCGTGTGATGGGAATTGAACCCGGGTCACTGGTACTGTAAGACGTTGTGCTAACCACTACACTACCGTGCGATGGGAATCGAACCCGGGTCACTGGTACTGTAAGACGTTGTGCTAACCACTACACTACCGTGTGATGGGAATCGAACCCGGGTCGCTGGTACTGTAAGACGTTGTGCTAACCACTACACTACCGTGCGATGGGAATCAAACCCGGGTCGCTGGTACTGTAAGACGTTGTGCTAACCACTACACTACCGTGCGATGGGAATTGAACCCGGGTCGCTGGTACTGTAAAGCGTTGTGCTAACCACTACACTACCGTGCGATGGGAATTGAACCCGGGTCACTGGTACTGTAAGACGTTGTGCTAACCACTACACTACCGTGCGATGGGAATTGAACCCGGGTCACTGGTACTGTAAAGTGTTGTGCTAACCACTACACTACCGTGCCACCCTGAGATTTCATTAGGCAAAGAATGTCAAACCATGAACATGATTTTGTGTGTAAACTGACAAATCTGACCACCAAAACTAGTGGTCGAGGCAGATACATTAGGGACATTTAAGGACCATAAGATAGAGAAGCAGAATTAGGCCATTTGGTCCATCAGGTCTGCTCTACCATTTCATCATGGCTGATGCATTTCCCTCTTAACCCCTTTCTGCCCGTACACCTTCATACACAATCAGGAACCTATCAACCTCTGCCTTAAATATACCCGATGACTCTTCAGTAGGCACATGGATGAAAGAATCGGTTTTATTATCACTAGCCTATGTTGAGAAATTTGTTTTTGTTTTGTGGCAGCAGTACATTGCAATAAAAAATTATAAATTACAATAAGAAATAAAACATTTAAGTAAGTAGTGTAAAAAGAGGTCAGAAAAAATGGGTTCATTGTCCATTCAGAAATCAGATGGCAGAGGGGAATCGTTCCTGAATCGTTGAGTGTGCACCTGTACACTTCAATGGTAGCAATGAGAAGAGACATGTCCTGGTTGATAAAGGTCCTTAATGATGGATGTCGCCGCCTTGTATTATATGTGTGTATATGTATGTATATATGTTATAGGAATAGGCAGCTGTCTGACCTTCCGGCAAGATGGCGATATCTTGCAGACAGTTTACAATATTACTGGATAGTGATTGCAGCCTATAATTGCCATTTTAAGAATGTATTTTCGGGTCGACTGAATGATCCGGCACTTGTGCAATCTGCTGGGGGATTTGGCGTGGAACGCAACCACGGCCATCACTGCACCGATTCTTAATGGTGGAACACAAACCTGTGATTGGCTCCATTATTCTGCAGCAGTGAAAGCCTTGAGCAAGATTGAAATCGACACGGCAGGAGTGGAAAATGTAGAGGTGTTCAGTGCCGCTGCCTACATTTGACCAGTCTCCCTCCTGCTGCTGCCACCTGAAGGTGTCCCTCGGTGGCTCACGGCTGTGGTTTGACGTTTAAGGTCCTCAGTGCTGAACATGCTTTACTATTTGTGGGATTTGCGGTCTGCAGCCATCGACACAGCACTGAACTGAGGGACTCCACGGCTGTGGCCTCTTACTCACCACAATAGATCGTGGCTGTCGTCTCATTTTGGGGGATTCTGTTGTTTTGATGTTTAATGTCAGTTGTTTGCTTTTTATTATTTGCATGTTATGTTCTATTTTTCCCATGTCTGATGGTCCAGTGTGGGGGTTTTCTTTTAAAGGACACTATAGTGTTTCTTTATTTCATGGCTGTCTGCAAGAAGACCAATCTCAAGATTGTATACTGTATACATTGATAATAAATGTACTTTGAACTCTCAACCTATAGTTCCAAACAATAAGATTGTGTCCGATCGAATTTTTGGCCTCAGCTCCCATTTTATTCCTTCCTGACTCCCCCCCCAACTCAATCTTATAAATTTGAGTTTTTTTGAGAGTGTCAAAGGTGAATTGACGATAGGCCAGTGGGCAGATTCAAAAAAAGCATTTGACAAGGTGCCTGATCCTGAAGATTCAGCTACATCACATCCATGGTGAGTTGTAAACTGGTCCCAAAACCAGCTGGGCCATGAGAAATGGCTGAGGGCATTTTTTCCTGAAAGGGTATCTGCGACCAGTGAGGTTTGCCAGCGTTCAGTGCTGGGACATCTTTGTGATATATCCTAACGATGTGGATTGGAATGTAGGCGGACAGTTATTACCCCACAACCATCAGGCTCTTGAACTGGAGGGGATAACTTCACTCACCCCAGCAATGAACTAATTCCACAACTTTTAAAGGCTCTAAACTCATGTTCTTGATACTTACAAACATAGAAAACCTACAGCACAATACAGGCCCTTTGGCCCACAAAGCTATGCCAAACATGTCCTTACCTTAGCCCTCTATTTTTCTGAGCTCCATGTACCTGTCCAGGAGTCTCTTAAAAGACCCTATCATATCCACCTCCACCACTGTTGCCAGCAGCCCATTCCAAGCACTCACCACTCTCTGCGTAAAAAAACTTACGCCTGACATCTCCTCTGTGCCTACTTCCCAGCACCTTAAAATTGTGCCATCTTGCGCTAGCCAATTCAGCCATGGGAAAAAGCCTCTGACTATCCACACAATCAATGCCTCTCATCATCTTATACACCTCTGTCAGGTCACCTCTCATCCTCCATCGCTCCAAGGAGAAAAGGCTGAGTTCACTCAACCTATTCTCACAGGGCATTCTCCCCAATCCAGGCAACATCCTTGTAAATCTCCTCTGCACCTTTTCTATGGCTTCCACATCCTTCCTGTAGTGAGGCAACCAAAACTGAGCACAGTACTCCCAAGTAGGGTCTGACCAGGGTCCTATATAGCTGCAACATTATCTCTTGGCTCCTAAACTCAATCCCGTGATTGATGAAGACCAATGCATTGTATGCCTTCTTAAACACAGAGTCAACCTGTCCAGCTGCTTTGAGTGTCAAATGGACTCGGACCCCAAGATACCTCTGATCCTCCACACTGCCAAGAGTCTTGCCATTAATGCAATATTCTGCCATCATATTTGACCTACCAAAATGAACCACTTCACACTTATCTGGGTTGAACTCCATCTGTCTCTTCTCAGCCCAGTTTTGCATCCTATCAATGTCCCGCTGTAACCTCTGACAGTCCTCCACACTATCCACAACACCCCCAACCTTTGTATCATCAGCAAATTTACTAACCCATCCCTCCACTTCCTCATCCAGGTTATTTATAAAAATCATGAAGAGTAAGGGTCCCAGAACAGATCCCTGAGGCACTCCACTGGTGACCGACCTCCATGCAGAATATGACCCGTCTACAACCACTCTTTGCCTTCTGTGGGCAAGCCAGTTCTGGATCCACAAAGCAATATCCCCTTGGATCCCATGCCTCCTTACTTTCTCAATAAGCTTTGCATGGGGTACCTTGTCAAATGCCTTGCTGAAATCCATCTACACTACATCTGCAGTATGATTGAGAAACCGCTGCAGCAGGAAGAGGAAGAGTGAAGGGCTCATGAGTCGCTGAGTGCTGGGAAGCAGCTGAGGTGAGCGTGCTTTAAAGAGGCCCACAGCGGGTACTCAGGACAGTGTGATCGAGAAACCGTTGCAACAGGAAGAGGAGGAGTGAAGGGCTTGTGAGGTCATTGGCAGGGACAAATAAAAGGACGGGTAACTGAGAGGAGTGGCCAGCGAGTAACGTCCAGTGGTGTGAGTGGCTCAGGGTAGGAGTGGAGCTTTGAGGCTTTGGCTCGAGAGGCTTCGGCAAGCAGAGGCTGAAGACGAGCTTGCTCCAAGTGAGGTAAGGCCAGGTAAGTTCCTTTAATTAATTTAATTAACTTAGTAGGTAATGGAGGCAGCTGTTAGGGCAGTCCAGTGCTCCGTTTGCAGTATGTGGGAAGTCAGGGCGAGCACAATTGGCCCTGATGACTACACCTGCAAAAGGTGCATCCAGCTGCAGCTCCTGACAAACCGTGTTAGGGAGCTGGAGCTGGATGAACTTCAGATCATTTGTGAGGCAGAGGCAGAAATAGACAGGAGTTTCAGGGAGATAGTCACCCCTAAAAGTCAGGAGGCAGATGGCCGGGTGACTGTCAGGAGAGGGAAGGGAAATAGACAAGAAGAACAGAGCACCCCTGTGGCCGTTCCCATCAACAATAAGTACACCGTTTTGGATACTGTTGGTGGGGACGACCTACCAGGGACAAGTTGCAGTGGTCGCGTCTCTGGCACCGAGACTGGACCCTCAGCTCAGAAGGGAAGGAGAGAAGAGAGGAGAGTAGTGATAAGGGATTCAATAGTTAGGGGGACAGATAAGAGGTTCTGTGGGAGAGACTGAGAATCTTGGATGGTCTGTTGCCTCCCTGGTGCCAGGGTCTGCGATAACTCGGATTGAGTTCTCGGTATTCTCAGGGCAAAGGGTGAGCAGCCAGATGTCATGGTCCATGTAGGGACCAATGACGTGGATGGGAAGAAGGAGGAGGTCCTGCAAAGAGAGTTTAGGGAGTTAGGTGCAAAGTTGAAGGACAAGACCTCCAGGGTTGCAATCTCAGGATTGCTCCCCGTGCTACGTGCTAGTGAGGCCAGAAATAGGAAGATAATGCAGTTTAATACGTGGCTAAGGAGTTGGTGCAGGAGGGAGGGCTTCATGTTTCTGAACAATTGGGCTTTGTTCCAGGGAAGGTGGGATTGTTTGCACCTGAACTGGAAGGGGACAAACATCCTTGCGGGAAGGTTTGCTAGTGCTGCTCCGGGGGGTTTAAACTAGATTTGCAGGGAGAGGGGAACCAGAGTGTTAGAACAGATGCTGAGGTGGAGGGGAATAAAGGTCATGTGAGGACTGCTTGTGTGGACAGAAATCAAAGGTTTGTATGTGATAGAAATGTTCTCAGGTGCCAAACTGAAGAGACTGAGGAAGAGGCATCTGGCTTTCAAATAGAGAAAGACAGGAGACAGCGTGTGAGGGAGGATAGGCAGGTGATAGAGAAGGGACGCGCTCAGACCGAAGGTTTGACATGTATCTATTTTAACGTAAGGAGTGTTGTGAACCAAGCGGATGAGCTTAGAGCATGGATCAGTACTTGGAGATATGATGTTGTGGCCATTACAGAGACTTGGATGGCTCAGGGACAGGAATGGTTACTTCAAGTGCCAGGTTTCAGAAAGGACAGGGAGGGAGGTAAAAGAGATGGGGGTGTGGCATTGTTGATCAGAGGTAGTGTCACAGCTGCAGAAAAGCAGGACGCCATGGAGGAATTGTCTACGGAGTCTGTGGGTGGAAATTAGGAACAGGAAGGGGTTAATAACTTTTCTGGGTGTTTTTTATAGGCCGCCCAATAGTAACAGGAATATTGAGGAGCAGATAGGGAAACAGTTCCTGGAAAGGTGTAATAATAAGAGTTGTTGTGATGGAAGATTTTAAATTCCCAAATCTAGATTGGTTTCTCCCTAGAGCAAGGGGTTTAGATGAGGTGGAGGTTGTTAGGTGTCTTCAGGAAAGTTTCTTGACACAATATGTAGATTAGCCTACAAGAGGAAAGGCTGTACTTGATTTGGTATTGGGAAATGAACCTGGTCAGGTGTCAGATCTCTCAGAGGGAGAGCATTTTGGAGATAGTGATCACAACTCTATCTCCTTTACCATAGCATTAGAGAGGGTTAGGAACAGACAAGTTAGGAAAGTATTTAATTGGAGTAAAGGGAAATATGAAGCTATCAGGCAGGAACTTGGAAGCATAAATTGGGAACAGATGTTCTCAGGGAAACGTACAGAAGAAATGTGGCAAATGTTCAGGGGATATTTGCGTGGAGTTCTGCATAGGTACGTTCCAATGAGACAAGGAAAGGATGGTAGGGTACGGGAACTGTGGTGTACAAAGGCTGTTGTAAATCTAGCCAAGAAAAAAAGGAAAGCATACAAAAGGTTCAAAAAAGCTAGGTAATGATAGAGATCTAGAAGATTATAAGGCTAGCAGGAAGGAGCTTTAGAAAGAAATTAGGAGAACCAGAAAGGGCTATGAGAAGGCCTTGGCGGGCAGGATTAAGGAAAACCCCAAGGCCTTCTACAAGTATGTGAAGAGCAAGAGGTTAAGACATGAGAGAATAGGACCAATTAAGTGTGACAGTGGAAAAGTGTGTATGGTACCAGAGGAGATAGCAGAGGTACTTAATGAATACTTTGCTTCAGTATTCACTATGGAAAAGGATCTCAGTGATAATAGTGACAACTTGCAGCAGATTGAAAAGCTTGAGCATGTAGATATTAAGAAAGAGGATGTGCTGGAGCTTTTGGAAGGCATCAAGTTGGATAAGTCGCCGGGCCTGGATGAGATGTACCCCAGGCTACTGTGGGAGGCAAGGTAGGAGATTGCTGAGCCTCTGGCGATGATCTTTGCATCATCAATAGGTTCCAGAGGATTGGAGGGTTGCGAATGTTGTTCCTTTATTCAAGAAAGGGAGTAGAAATAGACCAGGAAATTATAGACCAGTGAGTCTTACCTCAGTGGTTGGTAAGTTGATGGAGAAGATCCCGAGAGGTAGGATTTATGAACATTTGGAGAGATATAATATGATTAGGAATAGTCAGCATAGCTTTGTCAAGGGCAGGCCATGCCTTATGAGTCTGATTGAATTTTTTGAGGATGTGACTAAACACATTGATGAAGGAAGAGTAGTAGATGTAGTGTATATGGATTTCAGCAAGGCATTTGATAAGGTACCCCATGCAAAGCTTATTGAGAAAGTAAGGAGGCATAGGATCCAAGGGGACATTGCTTTGTGGATCCAGAACTGGCTTGTCCACAGAAGGCAAAGAGTGGTTGTAGACGAGTCATATTCTGCATGGAGTTCGGTGATCAGTGGAGTGCCGTAGGGATCTGTTCTGCGACCCTTACTCTTCATGATTTTTATAAATGACCTGGATGAGGAAGTTGAGGGATGGGTTAGTAAGTTTGCTGATGATGCTAAGGTTAGAGGTGTTGTGGATAGTGTGGAGGGCTGTCAGAGGTTACAGCGGGACATTGATAGGATGCAAAACTGAGCTGAGAAGTGGCAGATGGAGTTCAACCCAGGTAAGTGTGAAGTGGTTCATTTTGGTAGGTCAAATATGATGGCAGAATATAGTGTTAATGGTAAGACTCTTGGCAGTGGGGAGGATCAGAGGGATCTTGGGGTCCAAGTCCATAGGACGCTCAAAGCAGCTGCGCAGGTTGACTCTGTGGTTAAGAAGGCATACACTGCACTGGCCTTCATCAATCACGGAATTGAGTTTAGGAGCCAAGAGATAATGTTGCAGCTATATAGGACCCTGGTCAGACCCCACTTGGTGTACTGTGCTCAGTTTTGGTCGCCTCACTACAGGAAGGATGTGGAAGCCATAGAAAGGGTGCAGAGGACATTTACAAGGACGTTGCCTGGATTGCGGAGCATGCCTTATGAGGATAGGTTGAGTGAACTAGCCTTTTCTCCTTGGAGCGACGGAGGATGAGAGGTGATCTGATAGAGGTGCATAAGATGATGAGAGGCATTGATCGTGTGGACAGTCATAGGCTTCATAGTCAGGTCTGAAGTGGTTGCCACAAGAGGATACAGGTTTAAGGTGCTGGGAAGTAGGTACAGAGGAGATGTCAGGGGTAAGTTTTTTACTTAGAGAGTGGTGAGTACGTGGAATGGGCTGCCGGCAAAGGTGGTGGAGGCAGATATGACAGAGTCTTTTGGATAGGTGCATGGAGCTTAGAAAAATAGAGGGTTATATGTAAGCCTAGGAATTTTCTAGTGTAGGGACATGTTCGGCACAACCTTGTGGGCTGAAGGGCCTATATTGTGCTGTAGGTTTTCTATGTTTCTACTCCTCTACCTTCATTAATGTCACATCCTCAAAAAATTCAATCAGGCTCGTAAGGCATGACCTGCCTTTCACAAAGCCATGCTGACTATTCCTAATCATATTATGCCTCTCCAAATGGTCATAAATCCTGCCTCTCAGAATCTTCTCCATCAACTTACCAACCACTGAAGTAAGACTCAATGGTCTATAATTTCCTGGCTATCTCTACTCCCTTTCTTGAATAATGGAAAAACATCCGCAACTCTCCAATCCTCCGGAACCTCTCCCGTCCTCATTGATGATGCTCAAGCTGTAAGTCATCCCTACAGTCACCAAGAAGAGTTATTGACCCCTTCCTGTTCCTAACTTTCACCCACAGAGACTCCGTAGAGTCAGTGCAGCTGACTCATATTGCTTCATACCACCAAATCATATCCTTTCCTCGCGGCCACTGCGGTAGCACATGCTTTGTGGCCCTGTGGTTGGAGACCACTGCCGTAGACAATCCCTCTATGTCTTACTCCTTTTCTATGGCCATGACACTATCTCTGATCAACAGTGCCATGCCCCCACCTCTTTTGCCTCCCTCCTTGTCCTTTCTGAAACATCTAAAGCCTGGCACTCGAAGTAACTATTCCTGCCCCTGAACCATCGAAGTCTCTGTAATGTCCACAACCCCATAGCTCCAAGTACTGATCCACGCTCTAAGCTCATCTGCTTTGTTCATAATACTCCTTCATTAAAATAGACACATCTCAAACTATCAGTCTGAGCACATCCCTTCTCGATCAGCTGCCTATCCTCCCTCTCGCACTCTGATTTATTTATTGCCTATTTATTTTTTATTATTATTTTCTTCTCTTTCTGTGCTTGCATATTGGTGATTTGACCATCTCTGCTGTGTGTGGTTCTTCACTGATGCTGTTGTGTTTCTTTCAATTTGCTATGAATATCCGCAGGAAAGTGAATCCCAGGGTTCATAATAAATTTACTTTGAACTTTGTTCCTGGGTGTCAATGTCTCTGAGGTCCCAATATATCGATACAGTTACAAAGAAGACAAGACAGCAGCTATATTTCATTAGGAGCTTGAGGAGATTTGGTATGTCACTTGGAAATTTCTGCAGATGTACCATGGAGAGCATTCTAACTGGCTGCATCAGCAACTGTTGAGGGTGGGATGAAGAGGCACTGCACAAGTTTGAAATAAGCTGCAGAGAGTTGTAAACTCAGTCAGCTCCATCTTGAGTACTAGCCTCTGTAGTATCCAATGCATCTCCAAGGAGCGATGCCTTAAAATGTGGTGTCCATCATTAAGGAACAGCTTCCTCCCCTCTGCCATTAGATTTCTGACTGCACATTATACCCACTACTTTCTTCCCTTCTCTTTGCTCTACTTATTTAACTTAACTTTTTTCCCGATGGATGGATATAAAACTGTAATTTACAGTTTTATGTATTGCACCATGCTGCCGCAGAACAAGAAGTCTCACAACTTGTGGCAGTGATATTAAACATTATTCAGATTCTGGACTTTTCTGAGTGCAGGTAACATGAAAATTGGTAGTTTTGGACAGTGAAGAAGGGAGTCAAAAGTTTCCAACAGGTATATAGAACATTATAAACATGAGAGATTCTATAGATGCTGGAAATCCAAAGCAACGCACACAAAATACTGGAGGAACTCAGCAGGTCGGGCAGCATCTGTGGTAATGAATAAACAGACGGTGTTCCAGGCTGAGACCCTTTGTAATGTCGACTATCTATCCATTTCCGTAGATGCTGAGATCCCCCTTCGTTTTGAGGATAGGGAACAGTTGGAAATTTGAGTGAAGAGATGGCAGATGGTGTTTAATCTGAATAAGTGTGAGTTGTTGCATTTTGAGGGTCAAATGCAGGAGGAAAATGTACAGTAAAAGTGATTTATTTATTGAGATACAGCGCGGAATAGGACCTCGAATACAACCTTGTGTTTCATCTTCTTGCAGGCAGCCGCAGAACAAAGAAACCCAACAGAACCCATTTAAAAATACTGAGGCCCACGTTTGGAGTGTTGTGTGCAGTTTTGCCTGTCCAGAAAAACTGTGGAGGCTTGAAGGAGGGTGCAGCGGAGGTTCACTGGGATGCTGTCCGGGTTGAATTGTATTGACTATAAGGAGAGGTTGTACAAATTTGGATTGTTTCCTCTGGGGGCATTGGAGTGACCTGATAAAGTTTGTATGTAAACAAAAAGAGGCGTACGGTACTGCTCAAAAATCTTAAGCATTTATATAGTGAGGGTGCCTAAGACTTTTGCACAGTTCCGAATAGAGCAGAACTTTGTTGTCACTGCTGAAGTCAGCGAGATTGTGGTGCTATTCCAGTCTGTGCAAAACAGATATTTACAATGCATGTGGTACGGCATAATTTTTAAAAAGTCCATATTTGCATGCAACAAGTGACTTTGATAGTCCATAACTCTCAAAGGTCATTGGCAAGCCGGGGTGTAGCATTATTCAGCTGCACAACAGCCCTCGAGAAGAAGCTGTTTCTCAGTCTTACTGTCTTGACTAAGATGTTTCTGTATCTCCTACAGATGTCAGGAGATTGAGCAGACCGTGTCTGGGATGGGATGGGTCTCTAATGATATTACAAGCATGCTGTAGGCATCGAGAGTTCTGGATTGTCTCCAGGTCCAGTGGTTGAGTCCCAGTGATTGCTGAGCTGTCCTAATCACCTGTTGGTGTGCTTTGTGATCAGTGTCTAATAAAAGTTCACCAACATTAACAAAAACGTAAGACTCACAGATATTGCTGTTTCAAGGGGAAATAGAGGATGGAAGTAGACATCTTTCCACTACATGCTTCAAATCAAATCAAAATGAGCCACAGAGGAAACGGTGTGTGTGTGTGTGTGTGTGTATAAAATATATCGAAATGAATAAAACAGGTTACTTTTTCGGGCCGAGACCCTTCTTCAGGACTGGGTCTCAGAGGGGTCTTGGCCTGAAATGTCAACTGTTTGTTTACTTCCATAGATGCTGCCTGACCTGCTGAGTTCCTCTAGCATTTTGTGTGTGTGTTGTTCTGGATTTCCGGCATCTACAGACTTTCTATACCAGCTGTCCCACACCCCTCCCTTGGCACCCCACACTCGTCATTCCCAATGTCCTTTGATTCGGCCAGATTTACAAACTCGCTCCCCGATCCACGTTGACAAATACAAGTGCTGTGCAGAAGTCTTAGGTGCCCTAGTGATATATATGTGCTTAAGACTTTAGCGTAGCGCTATAGATAGGGTAGATAGTCTGTCTTTTTCCCAGGTGGGAATGTATACTCGAGGGTATAAAATAAAGATGGGGGGGGGGGGTTGAAGTCACAAGAGATTTACAGGGCAGGTATTCAACCCCCCCACCCACGTAAAGATAGATTATCTGTTCTTATCTTAGAAACCAGCAATGTCTGTCTCACTGGGCTGCAAAACTACAAACACTTCACTTACTGTGTGGGTGAAAACACAACTCCATGCATTTATGATGCTTCATAATTTCAGAGATGTGACGTAGGACTCCATTAATGCAAGTTTAATTTTCTTGTTTCATCTACACACTGATATCCGAACATCAAGACGGGAACAAACGCGGTATGTTCAGTGCCTCATTTTTTAAACTTTATCAATTTAATAATTCAGAATTAAATGATTCCATTCAGTGCATAATTTACTAATCCCCACGTACTTGCAGAAATAGACATCCCATTACTTGCACAGCCTTGAAATAATTGGTGGACTAAACTGTTTTGGAAGGATGGAACAGTTACTGCACCTTTCATCTGTATGGCTATGACTCAGTCAGTGGCATCTTGTCTCTGAATCACAGGCTGTGGGTTCAAGACCCACTCTAGAAATAATTTGTGAATTAAACTGGTTTCAGAAGGAGGGAACAGTAACTGTACCTTTCATCTGTACACCTCTGACTCAATCAGTGGCATCATGTTTCTGAATCACAGGCTGTGGGTTCGAGACCCACTCCAGCAGCATGAACTAATTCAGACACCTTTTGTTCTCCATTTAACAGTCAAAAAGTTCAAAGTAGATTTTATTATCCAAGTACATATATGTCACCACATACAACCCGCAATTTATTTTCTTCTGGGCACACTCAATAAGTCTATAGAATAATATCCATAAGAGAATCAATAAAAGACTGCTCTAACTTGGGTTTTATCCAGAGTGCAGAAGAATGTAAAAAAATACAAAAAGACAGAAATAATAAAGAGGCAATAAATATTGAGAACATGAGATGAAGAGTCCTTGAAAGAGATTATACCCAACAGGATGGACAAACAACCGGGATGCAAAAAACAACAAACTGTGCAAAT